>NC_045993.1:3902274-4202274 GCF_010909765.2 Amblyraja radiata | reverse complement strand
GTGAATTGTAATGAAGCAGAAAGCCGGCACTGGCCCTGTGCCATTCTGATGGTAAGTTTGTCAACCAGACAATGAGCTGTTTATTTCCACTCACTGCCTTTTATCCTTTAACCAATCCTCTATCCATGCATATTCACCACTTCCCTCTCCATGAGCTCTTTGAATAATAAACCTATTGTGTAGCACATTATCTTTGCATTTTGACTATTCAGGTGTGCTGTTTTCAAGGTTACCGCTTATCTACTAGTTATTTCATCAACTTTAATTAAAATTCATTAAATTTCATTAAAATTCAAGGAGGACTCTCTGTAACTTCTACAGGTGCACAGTAGAGAGCATGCTGACCGGTTGCATCATGGCTTGGTTCGGCAACTTGGGCGCCCTGGAGAGGAAAAGACTACAAAAAGTAGTAAACACTGCCCAGTCCATCATCGGCTCTGACCTTCCTTCCATCGAGGGGATTTATTGCAGTCGCTGCCTCAAAAAGGCTGGCAGTATCATCAAAGACCCACATCGTCCTGGCCACACACTCATCTCCCTGCTACCTTCAGGTAGAAGGTACAGGAGCCTGAAGACTGCAACGACCAGGTTCAGGAATAGCTACTTCCCCACAGCCATCAGGCTATTAAACCTGGCTCAAACAAAACTCTGATCATTAATAACCCACTATCTGTTATTTGCACTTTATCAGTTTATTTAATCATGTGTGTATATATTTATATAATGGTATATGGACACACTGATGTGTTTTGTAGTAAATGCCTACTATGTTCTGTGTGCTGAAGCAAAGCAAGAATTTCATAGTCCTATCAGGGACACATGACAATAAACTCACTTGAACTTGAAAATTCGTAAACATACCAACTCCACCTTCTCATTAAATTTTCTAATTGCCCTGTTACAAATTCCTTTATTAAGGATTCTAATATTTTCACAATATCTGACATCCCTGTAATGAATTACTCTCCTGCTGTATCTCCATTCTTGGATAACATTACTATATTTTCCATCTTCCAATCCACTGGATAGTTCCGAACTATAAAGAACTAGTTCAGGTTGATAATATTAAGTTCAATTTCTCTGGAGCCAACTCTTTTAAAGAAACAGACTAGACACTGAGGTACAGAGGGTTTATCAGTTTTTAGTCTCATTATTTTTTTCTGATCCTTTTTATTTGGTATTATCGACAACGTTGAATATTTTACTTATTGGATACTAATTAGCCGCACTCCACAATTCCTGGTCTATTATTTATGTCATATGCAAAATATTTGGTGATGAATTTCCTCATCCCTTATTAAATCTCCCCTGTCAGTGTCCCCTGACTATCCCTCTAGCTCCTCAAACTCCATTAAGTTTGCTTTCATAGAGGCATAGAGTGATACAGCGTGGAAACTGGGTCTTCGGACCAACTTCACCACACCGGCCAACATGTCATGAACATGTCACTCTCCAAATCCACAGCCTCTTTGCAAATTATGAGATACTTCTGTCAAAGAGTCATCGAACTGATACATAACCTTGTTTCTCTTCCCAAAGATGCAGCCTGACTTGCTAAGTATTTCCAGCATTTTCTGTTTTTATTTTAGATTTCCTGCACACAGTTTTGTTTTGTTTTATTTTCACGGAAGTTAACTACTTACTTGAGGTCTCAATGAAATGTTCTAATTGTTGAGACTTTGGAATTTTTTTAAATATTTGTGTCGATAATCATATCTTTATATAAAATTTTCAAGGTACCTCGGCAAACTCTGCTCCCTTATCTATTTAACTGTTTAACTGCATTTATAACTATAAGAATGTAAGCAATAATTCTAAGAGTATAAGGTGGTCAAAACTCACTTGGGCCTGTTCCACAATGAATTATCTTGTCTGATCCTGTCCTTTGACTATTTTCCTGTTTGGTCCACAAATCCTCTGCTTCCAAATATCTTTGATCATACTCGGTGAATGAGGATGCAGAGCATCTGAGATAAAGAATGTTCAAACATTTATCATCCTCTTCATTAAGAAATGTCTCATCTCATTTCCAATTTGCCAATTATTTATCTAAAAAATATATCTCATGGTTCCAGACAAGAGAAAACAACTCTCAGCATCAACCATATCAGTCTCTCTCAGATTTTGTCCTTACTCAATATCAAATAACGCAAAATATCCAGTTTCCTTTATTGTCATGTGTACAGAGGTACAGTGAAATACTTTTGTGGCATGCTATCCAGTCAATGGAAAGATAATCCAGGTCCCAGCCTTAATTAGCACAAACCTGAAAAGACAATTGAATCAAATCCTCGTGCTATGTGTCTATATATCTATTTAATTACCGCCCCCCCCCCCCCCCCCTCCTCCCCTCCCCCCTCTCCCACACACATATCAGAGTGTAGATAACCCTGCACAGAGTGATGGACAGCTTTAAAGGACCTCTTACTGGGAATTTACTCATTCTCCAATGGGCAGCTCTTCAAATGCCAAAGGTTTTCCCATGGCCGATGCTTTTCATTATTACTTCAGGTGTTCCAGTCCCTGGACACTGTGTTCACTTCACTGTCAAATTAACGAGCCTTTGTTCTTGATGCAAAACTTCTAGTCATTCTTCATCTAATTGGATCTATTCAGAGCATTATTCCCCAACTACCAGAGCTGAACCAGTCAAGGGGTCATGATTTCATTTTCAGTGGCTTCTCATCAGAAACACTTTAAAGAACAAACTGTTTGTGTCCTTGTGTTTCTTTGATGGTGTGAGATGTTTATGTAATGAGTGGAAAATCTGTGGAACAGAGACTTGGCTCAGTGATCAGTGCGAGTTTGTGGACTGGGTTCAATGCCTGTGGAGGTTAGAGGAGAGTTTTAAATACCTTTATTAACTTAGATGTTTTTATTTCTTTTCCCCATCACTGAAGTGAACAAATAAGGTGGGTGGATGAAGGACCATGCTATGATGCTCTGACTATCACTAGTAGCTGTTCGTACTTCACCCTTTTTAAAATT
The DNA here is from genome assembly GCF_010909765.2 of Amblyraja radiata. NCBI lineage: Eukaryota > Metazoa > Chordata > Chondrichthyes > Rajiformes > Rajidae > Amblyraja > Amblyraja radiata. The sequence continues at coordinate 4,199,286 of NC_045993.1, read as the reverse complement.
TTGTCGAAAAGTTTAGTTTTTTAGTTTTGCCTTTTAGTCTTTTTATGTGGGGGATGGGGGGGGGGGGGGGGAGGGGGAAGCCATTTTTTTCCAGTCCCTACTCGGTCGAGGATGCGTCCTTCCTCTGACTTTGCCCCTTTCTCGTGGCCTACTATCTGGTTTGGCGCGGCCTTTTCTGTCAGAGATCGGCCAGGGCTTCAAACTTCAGCGGCGGCGCAGCACTGAGGTACCATCACGGAGTGAGTGATGCCTTACCCGTGTCGCCGTGTTGGAGCTCCGGAGTGCTGGGACTGCCGACTTCAACATCGTGGAGCTGTGGTCTGCGGAGCTTTCAGCCGCTGTGGCGTTGACTTTATCACCGTGGAGCCTGGGATCTTTTCCCGAGGTTGCCAATGTTGGAGCTCCGCCCAGCGCGGCCTGTGGACTTCAGGAGCCGCGGTCTCCGGTAGGAAGCAGCCGTTTCGGAACTCCAAGCTGCTGAGAGTGTTCTACCGATGCCAGAGTTCCATCATTCAGGAGAGAGCTTGAAATATCGGGCTGCTGTGGCAGCGACTGCAGAGGCCTCAATAGGCCCCGACCACAGGTGAACAATGAGGAAGAGGACTGAACTTTGTTGCCTTCCCTCACAGTGGGAAACATTGATCCCGCTGTGGGGGGATGTGTTTTTTATGTTTAATGTTAAATTCTATAGTGTTGTGTTTATCTTATTTGTGTGCTGTATGGTAACTCAAATTTCACTGCACCAATTGGTGTATGTAATAATAAATGTCCTTTGTCCTTTGATTTCTGTATCAGAAGGACGAGGATTACAGATCCAGCTAGCCTTGTGGGAGGGCTAGAGAGGTCTGATCTCTCTCGCAAAGGATTAGGTACATGTGCTGAGTTCTCCTTAGCCCCCATATCCAGCCATCACATCATCTGGCCTAGCATAGGACTGTGTCAGCCTGTTTACCTGTACACATCCAGAGAGTCGGTGATTCATTCCAAGCATAGACACAATGACACAACGGTAGAGTTGATGTCTTACAGAGCCAGAGAACCGGGTTTGATCCTGACCACGGGTATTGTCTGTACGGAGTTTGTACTTTTTCCCTGTGACAATGTGGGTTCTCTCTGGGTGCTCCGATTTCCTCCCAAACTCCAAAGACGTACAGGTTTGTGGATTAATTGGCTTCTGTAAATTGTCCCTAGTGTGCAGGACAGATCTAGTGTGCACGGGGTGATTGCTGGTCGGCATGGACTCAGTGAGCTGAAGGGCCTGTTTCCATGTCGTATCTCTAAAGTCTTAAGTAAAATAACAAACTGTTAACAATTGCACAATAGAAGAACCATGAGCAAAAAAACAAAGTGCTGAAGGAATTCGTGGGTCAGACAGTAAAAGAAGTGTCCTTTTTCAACCCAATGTCCAATGTTTCAATCCAAAACATTGCCTATCCATATCCTCCAGAGATGTTGCCTGCCCCGCTGAGTTACTCCAGGACTTTGTATTTTTTGCTCAATATTCCAGCATCTGCAATTCCTTGTGTGACGTAAAAGAACAATAATAATAATAATAATAATGGATGGGATTTATATAGCGCCTTTCTAATACTCAAGGCGCTTTACATCGCATTATTAATTCACTCCTCAGTCACACTCGGTGGTGGTAAGCTACTTCTGTAGCCACAGCTGCCCTGGGGCAGACTGACGGAAGCGTGGCTGCCATTCTGCGCCTACGGCCCCTCCGACCACCACCAATCACTCACACACATTCACACACATTCACACACAGGCAAAGGTGGGTGAAGTGTCTTGCCCAAGGACACAACGACAGTATGCACTCCAAGCGGGATTCGAACCGGCCACCTTCCGGTCGCCAGCCGAACACTTAGCCCATTGTGCCATCTGTCGTTCCATGTCAAGTTCCAATTCAACCCACAAATGATGATGGAACTTTGGAATTCTCTCCCTGAAAAACTTCCCAAGGATGAAGAATAATTGAAAATGTAAAAACTAAGACATATAGATTTTGGGGAATAAGGGGATTTAGGTTTATGAAACAAAAATAGATATAGGAAAATGAAGGCATACATTTAATAGTTCCTTTTCACCATGACCCAGGGGGCTTAACACTCAAAGAAAATCCTTTAAAATCTTCTTGGAAAAAAAAAACAGCTGGAGGAACTCAGCACATCATGCAGTATCTGCGGTTGGATATGGACAGACGATGTTTCGGGTCAAGATCCTTCTTCAAGAATGTTATCTCTGCTACAACGTAGGAACAAATATATGCAGCACACACAGAGAACAGCCAAGCTCACAAGCTCTCTTCACCATGTCAGGTATCGTTAGGCAAGGAGGGAGATTGAGTTGCAAAGTCAATTGCCAAGGCAGCCCGAGTTTCACTCAAAGTTTTCATCTCGGATCCACATCTTTGGTTCTCCAAGGATTTGATATCAATCAGGGCGTCTGTGTGATGACCGCATGAATGCCTGTTATGGTTTATCCCAACATTTGAAGCAGTTGATGACCCTACACTGGAAAATGATCAGAATTACGAAATTTAAAAAAACAGAAAATGCCAGAAATTGTGACTAACATTGTGGCTGATACACTGTTTCTCTCTTTCTACACTGATGCTGCCTGACCTATTGAGCATTTCCCGTTTTTATTTCAGATTTCCAATAGTTTTGACATTGGATCAGAATTATGAGCTTTGACCTGCCTGATGATTTTCCATCTCTCCCATAGGCTGTTAAAGCTGATGGTGGTCACTGCTTCCTCCTCAGCTGACGGAAGCCAAACCAACCAGGAACCGAACCTGGCAGCCTGTGGTCCAGGCTCACATTGTGCTGTGCACTCTTCCTTAAAACCAAACACAGAATAGAGACACTAGAGACGGCAGCTATTGGATTAGCTATTACAAGATTAGTGTATGGGAATGCCACAACCCGCAGTTTCTCCTACAGGCTACACATCATCGAGAATTGATTTCCTCATCATCGCTGGGTCTAAATCTTGGAACCTCTCCACATGGAAGCATCTTCACCAGAAGGATTGCATTGGTTCAAGATGAAGGCTCACGACCACCTTCTGCAAGGCCGTTAGGGGTGACCAGTGAATGCTGGCTATGACGCGATGCTTAGATGCTGTAAAAATACACATCAGAATCAAGGAATAGAGAATTAAAGTAAAGTAAAAGCAGAGGAGTGGAGGAAATTTGAATCCGATCAGAACAATGAATGGCCCATTGTTCTTTACAAATTGTTGAAGTAGACATTCCTTCCACAGACGCTGTCTGACCCACAAAATTTCTCCAGTACAGTATGTTCAAGATTCCAGCATCTGCAGTACCTTATGTCGGGGTGGAAGATTGCAACCTTCACGTGGTCCGCCCTGTTTCGACTAATGCAATCAACTTGATGTGCACAAACGGAAGATCAAATAGAACAAGGCCAGGATTCCCCTCTTCCATACCAGGGCATCGGAAATGTCCTCGTTCTTCAGGGAACGGGGATTCCCCTCCGCCACCATAGATGAGGCTCACACCAGGGTCTCATCCATACCCCGTAACACTGCTCTCTCTCCCCATCCCCGCACTCGCAACAAGGGCAGAGTCCCTCTGGTCCTCACCTTTCACCCCACCAGCCGGCAAATACAACACATAATCCTCCGCCATTTCCGCCACCTCCAACGTGACCCCACCACTCGCCACATCTTCCCATCTCCCCCCATGTCTGCCTTCCGCAAAGACCGCTCCCTCCGCAACTCCCTCGTCAATTCTTCCCTTCCCTCCGGCACCACCCCCTCCCCGGGCACTTTCCGTTGCAACCGCAAGAAATGCAACACCTGTCCCTTCACCTCCCCCCTCGACTCCATTCAAGGACCCAAGCAGTCGTTCCAGGTGCGACAAAGGTTCACCTGTATCTCCTCCAACCTCATCTACTGCATCCGCTGCTCTAGATGTCAGCTGATTTACATCGGGGAGACCAAGCGTAGGTTGGGCGATCGTTTCGCCGAACACCTCCGCTCAGTCCGCAATAACCTACCTGAACTCCCGGTGGCTCAGCACTTCAACTCCCCCTCCCATTCCCAATCCGACCTCTCTGTCCTGGGTCTCCTCCATTGCCAGAGTGAGCAACAGCGGAAATTGGAGGAACAGCACCTCATATTCCGTCTGGGGACCTTGCGTCCGTCAGGCATTAACATTGAATTCTCCCAATTTTGCTAGCCCTTGCTGTCTCCTCCCCTTCCTTAACCCTCTAGCTGTCTCCTCCCACCCTCCCATCCGCCCGCCCTCGGGCTCCTCCTCCTCCTCCCCTTTTCCTTCTTTCTCCCCCCCCCCACCCCCCATCAATCTGAAGAAGGGTTTCGGCCCGAAACGTCGCCTATTTCCTTCGCTCCATAGATGCTGCTGCACCCGCTGAGTTTCCCCAGCAATTTTGTGTACCATCAAATAGAACAAGTTGTCCAACAACTTTAGGCTGTGCACACCACACGAAAGAAGAAGTACCTTATGTCTACAAAGGTTTTTAACCCATTTGTTGATTGTGAGGCTTTGCTGGTCAAAACATTGTAGAAACATGTAACTGCAGGTGCTGTTTTACATAAAAACACACCAAGTGCTGGAGTAACTTAGTGTGCAATTCACAAACGACGCCGGCAACTCAGCGGTATGGGTGTCTGGAAATCTGCCCAAAAATGTGGTCCCTCGCCATTCACGAACTGCGTTTTAAAAAATCAAAACATTGCCTGTCTTGCCTCCCAACTTCAGTCTGAATAAAGGCCCTGGCCAGAAACATCACTTATCCATGTCCTCCAGAGATGCTGCCTGACCTATTGAGTTATTCCAGCTAATCTATGTTTTGTTTTGTTTAGTGTACTTTAGTTTGGTTTATTGTCACGTGTCGTGAGGTACAGTGAAAAGCATTTTGGTGTGTGCTATCCAGTCAGCGGAACGACTATACGTGAATACAGTCATAAACCAGCGTCTGCAGTTCCCTGTGTCTCACAACAAAGGAAGCGACTGTTTGAAGTCTGCTTTGAAACACTCGGGACTTTGTGAGGGAATATGGAAATACAAGTTCAGCCTCTGTGTCTGCCTGAGGCTTCAACCAGAATTGATTAATTCAAAAGCTATTTACAGGGGCAAGAAAAATAGAGCAACTGGGTTATGAAACCTGCTATTTGCTGGGTTAAATATAAAAACTGTGATTAATTAAAATGCGCGTGAGGGTCCTGGATCTTGCACTATAATCATCATCACAACATTAGAGACTCCTTTCATCATGGCGATTTAAATCACCAAATTAGGAATCAACTAGTTTGTTCCACTGGAGGTGCAGCTGGTGAGCTTGCCGTCAATAGGAGGGCTGATGGTGCACTGGCCAATCCCAGCAGACATTACATCACCACCTATCTATGTTAACCATTCTCTGCCAGACCACTTGGCCCCACCTTGCCACATACAGAGACCACAGCAGACATCTTTGCAGTAAACTGCAATTAAATAAAAGCGCCACATCAACTATACAAATAGTGATTATAGACACAAAAAGCCAGAGTAACTCAGCGGGACAGGCAGCATCTCTGGAGAGGATGGTGACGTTTCGGGTCAAGACCCTTCTTCAGACTCCTGATGTGGGAGGAGTCGATGGAGAAGTGGTTGAAGCGGAGGAGAGTGTTGGTAGAGGGAAATTCGCTGGGTCTGCAGTCGAGGAAAAACTGGAAGGCTTTAATGCATTCCTGGTGGGGGATGGGGATGTAGAGTGACTGAACGTCCATTTTGTCTCGACCCGAAATGTCACCCATTCCTTCTCTCCAGAGATGCTGCCTGTCCCGCTGAGTTACTCCAGCATTTTGTGTCTTATCTTTGGTGTAAGCCAGCATCTCCAGTTTCTTCCAACACAACTATACAAACACTATTCATCTTGCACACATTTTTTATTCTCTTTCCTCGCTCTGTATGACAATGTTTTGCAGCCATGTGTGCTGCAGAGCAAATATACCTGCAAATCAGTAAAATCCAAATAGGAGAAAAATGCCAGTTTTTCCTTGGGACAAGACTGTGATGTTGGGCAGAAAAGCCACCTCTTTCTTCTCTATTCTTCTGTGATACAAAGACTCACATTCTAAGGCGGGGGTACTGTCCAGTTGGGTATGGCTGCCCTGCCCGCAGCTGTCCGTCCTTTCACTCCTTTTTTTAATTTTTAGTATGCAAAAAGTTTCGTTTGGAGGTCTAATCTTTTTTATGTGGAGGGTGGGAGGTGGGGTAAGAGGGAAACTGCATTTCTCAGTCCCTACCTGGTCGGAGAGGCGGCTTTTCTCCGAGCCGCATCTTCGCCCCGTCCTCGCGGCCTACCATCGGGACTGGAGCGGCGTTTCCTGTCGGGACCGGCCAGAACATCGGCTTCGGCGGCGGCACAGCGCTGCAGCGCCATCGCGGAGCGGGCGATGCCTTGCCCGGGTCGCCGTGCTGGAGCTCCGGAATGCTGAGTCCACCGATTGAAACATCGCGGAGCTGTGGGGTCTGTGGAGCAGCCAGCCGCGGGCGGCGGCGCTAAGTTTAAACACCGCGGAGCCTGGGATCTCTCGCCGAGATCGCCAGTGTTGGAGCTCAGACCAGCACGGCCTGTTGGCTTCGGGAGCCGCGGTCTCCGGTAAGGAAGCGGCCGTTCCAGGTATTCCAAGCCGCTGAGAGGGTTCTCCCAACGCCAGAGCACTATCATCTGGCGAGAGGGCCTGAAACATCGAGCCGCCATAGCGGCGACTGCGGAGGCCTCAATGGGCCCGACTATGGGTGAACAAGAGGAAGAGGACTGGACTTTGTGCCTTCTCACACTGGGAACCATTGTGGGGGGGATGTTTTTATGTTTAATGTTAAATTCTTCTTTAATGTTGTGTTGTATTCTTATTAGTGTGCTGCAATGGCAACTCGAATTTCACTACACCAATTGGTGTATGTGACAATAAATGAACCTTTGAACCTTCGACTAGAAAGAAATGAGATAATGTTAACCTGCCTGCCATGCAGATTCTGAAGAAGAGTCTCGACCCGAAACGTCATCTATTCCTTCTCTCCAGAAATGCTGCCTGTCCCGCTGAGTTACTCCAGCTTTTTGTGTCTACCTTCGTGCCATACAGAATACTTGGTATTCCTTCGTTAAATTTCAGAACTTTGTTATAGCTGAAATTAGCTTTTTATTCCCAGATGATCATAATCAGGTTCATCTCACACAATTTTAGTTATCAAAATTATGTTTTTTTCTCAATTAATCTGCAGATGCTGGAAATCTGAAACAAAGAGCTACACAAGAGACTGCAGATGCTGGAATCTTGAGCACAAAACACTCTGCTGGAAGAGTCCTGACCCAAAATGTTACCTATCCAGTGGTGGACTGGCCAGGGTGTCAGCTTGCCCGATGGCAAGTGGGCCCCTGATGAAGTGGGCCCCCTATATCAAGTGGGCCCCTGATGAAGTGGGCCCCCTTTGTCTCCTGGCAACCAATATTTTTAGACCCAGTCCGCCACTGCCTATCCATGTTCTCCAGTGATGCTACCTCAACCGCTGAGTTACTCCAACACTTTGTGTCTTTTAAAAAAAAAAAAACAGCATCTGCAGTCTGCAGTCTGCCAGAGGAACTCACATCAGGTAGCATCTGTGGAAGGGAATGAACAATTGACGATTTGGGGCGACTCAGCCTGAAACTGCGATTGTCCATTTCCTTTCACAGTAGCAGGTCAGCAGGGCAAGTGGGCAGAGCTCCGGATATCCAAGGTCCTCTCCATGTGAGGTATGAGCTGATGGTGGGACAGGAAAAAAGCAGGATTGCTTGTCAGAACCCGGTAAACACTCAGCCTTTTCCGCTACACTGCAATGCCAGTCTGACAGTCACGCAGTTCACACGGATAGTACATCCCACAATCATCTTATGTGCAATGCAGCATCACCAAAGCAAGCAACTAAAGACATGTGGAATCAGGGGGGTGAGGGATGGTTGGGGGGGGGGGGGGGGGGAGGAATCCTTTCTCTGTCACCATATTGTGAATTTAATGGACAAACACTCCCCGCATTTCTCTAGGTTAAATTAAGGAATTTTCAATTTAATAAATGGGTTAATCATTTAAAAAAACAAAATGGCCAACGGTACAGAAAATAGGGACGATACATTTCTGCCAGTTTAAGATAATAATGTTGCTATCACATAGTATATTCTGCTTTATTTGTGCTAAAATGGAATCTGGATACTATTTATAGCATTTTGCAAAATAAGGGGGCTGAAATATCTGGTGCAGGCAGGGTTTTATCCTGGTTTAATTCTCCCAGGGGCTGGGCTGATTGCTCAGTGAACAAGCCGCCAGTCCTTGGCGGATGAAACCGGATTGATCCAGTCTCAGCCAGCTGGCTCTACACAAATTCCTCACGGGCTGCATGCAAAATCCGGACCGGAGTACAGCAACTTCCTCATTGCACCATAAACACGCATCTGCCTGCAAAAGCGACCCATCCCCCACCCTTCCCTACCCATCCCCCACCGCTGCACCAAGCTCAGCGACTGACTTGCGTAAACATAGAGTTCTTGTGCAACTGTTGTGCAGTTCACCATTTTAATATGTGCCACATGGAATTTCACACTGTTTTAACAAGCTACAGCCAACAGCCAAAGACATAGAGATAACCAAACGCCTGTGTATACTTATAGTCTTTAACAAGAACAAATACACAAATGAACAATGAGAAGAATTGTCACAGTGACTGTTTTATTTTTGGTTTTGCTTGTGTTGGCATCTGTAGAGTTTTATCTGCAGGACTGAATTGTGTTTATACACTTTTATAAACAGGTTTAACCAGTGTAGTTAGTTCCAATATCCCTGACAAATCACTAACACTCCACCCTTTCTTTCACACCCCTACTTTATTCACAAAATGTTATGTATACAGTCAATAACTGTAATTGCAGAGGGTGTTATACGGAGAATAGGCTGCATTAATCTGGGATATGAGTAACTCTGCCAAAGAGATATTTCTGCTTTCTCTGATACAAAGGGTACCTTTGTACTGCAACAAAGAAAGATTCTGTTGAGGTGGTGGGGATATTGAGCTGGGCTCAGGAATTAACAGCTCAGCAAAGCTCTGAGATAAGGCAGCAGAGGATCCAGAAAGAGCTCGCTCTGATCTGAGAACAAAAGAGCAGCCACAGTTGCTGTCTCATCTCCATTTTATTCCTAATAATTCCGGAACCACCGAAAGCCATGATGCATACACGAAGAACTCCTGTCACCAACTATTTATTGCCGACACCTCAGCTGCCATCTTAACCAGTGAGTTATTACCGTGTGCTGCGGATTTCGGAGATGTGACTGGAATTTGTGGCAAAGGTCAGATAATCTGTTCAATGGCTGCAGTTTCTGGTTCCTGCGAGTCTGTCAGATTGGCCTGCATATTATCCCACTGTCAGCCCAGAGCAATAAAGGCAAGCTGGAAGCACTTCTGTCCTGACTTTAAATTGCTGATTATCCTGCAGGATTGCAGCAATGCTATTAGCGTATGATACACAGAACATTTTACCCTATCACATACATGCAATGGTGTTACTGTATAATGAATCAAGCCATGCGATACATTATTTCACAGCAATATCATTACTGAATGACAGATTTTTAACTATTTTACATATAGCAGTAGTAATACATATAATACAAGACGCCATGTAATTACCACTAAATATACAAATACTATTGTATAACAGTATTTATGCCATATATGTGGAATTATTACCACTTAAATTTTCATAGCAGTCTTACTTTGTACACATTGCAATTTAACATTTTCTAGAATATAGACCAGAGTAAATACTACTAAAAGACACAATATTATATTGCTGCATAACATACTGAATGGTATAATCGCTATATTGTGATACACAGCAATACTATTCGTTAATATCTTACTTCTTTAATCACACAGCATTTTATAATATGGTAATATATAAAATAAACTATATTATAATACAATATCCTTTCCATGGAAAATATTGTTCTAAAACATCAAGCATTATCTTTGTTAAAATATTTATAGAAGAATATCAATAGACAATAGAGAGTATGTGCAGGGTAGGCCAATCGGCCCTTCAAGCCAGCACCGCCATTCAATGTGGCTGATCATCCCCAATCTGTACCCCGTTCCTGCCTTCTCCCCATATCCCCTGACTCCGCTATCTTTAAGAGCCCTTCTGCATAACTTAACTTATGTATAGAGAGCAGTGCCAGTTATCTCATCTCATTAGTTTTGGTGAGTTGATGCTTTATAATCTCCCTGACAAGTCCTGCCTTACTTCTAACAAAAGTTGTCCCTTATGTTATTTTCATACTGGCCCCTTTTCTCCAGTGTAAAACTTGTTTTATTACTAACTTTCCACAGCTGTGATCAAAGATCAGAAAGGCAACAGTAACAGACATTTGTGACAGCCTTCGAAAAAGAACAGAGGCAGGTCTCATGTCCACTTTCAAACTTGCTCGCCATAACTCCCACTGTTTAAAAATCTATTCAATGTTCACTTTGAATACATTAAATGACTCCTCCAGGATAGATTCACATTCATCTGAGAGAAGAACTTCATCTTCATCTTCTCCTTCAATGGGCAATACCTTTTTCTGAAAAAGTCTCAAAGTGGTGGAGTAATTCAACGGGTCTTCTTCTTCTTTTCGAGTCCACACACATGATTTGTTGTTCAGCCAGAGCTGAACACACTTATCAGCATCTGCATACAATGGTGTCTGTCTTGTCGCTTCTTGTGCGTGGTGGTAGAAAGATTGGTGGAAACAGGGCCGCGACGTGAACGCTCTTGTAGTTTAGCATTTAGTATCATTTTTCGTAATCCAGCATCTATAGTTGCTTGCTTCTACCTTTTTCTGAAGTTGTGCTCGGTCTGTGGTGTAGAACCCCACGCAAGGTCAAAGTCCTGTCAGTTGCTACCCTGTTATTCAGTGTGCTGCACTGGGCTCCATCATTCAAGTAAGAAATTAAATTGATTGTTACTGCCTGATCTTCAAAATCATCAGAAAGCAAAATAAAAGAGATTTTGAAAGAGAGACAATAGACAATATGTGCAGGATTAGGCCATTCGGCCCTTCGAGTCAGCACCGCCATTCAATGTGATCATGGCTGATCATCCCCAATCAGTACCCCGTTCCTGCCTTCTCCCCATATCCCCTGACTGCTATCTTTAAGCGCCCTATCTGGCTCTCTCTTCAAAGCATCCAGAGAACCTGCCTCCACCGCCCTCTGAGGCAGAGAATTCCACAGACTCACAACTCTCTGCGAGAAAAAGTGTTTCCTCGTCTCCGTTCTAAATGGCTTACCCTTTATTCTTAAACTGTGGCCCCTGGTTCTGGACTCCCCCAACATCGGGAACATGTTTCCTGCCTCTAGCGTGTCCAAACCCTTAACAACCGTATATGTTTCAATAAGAACCCCTCTCATCCTTCTAAACTCCAGAGTGTACAAGCCCAGCTGCTCCATTCTCTCAGCATATGACAGTCCCGCCATTCCAGGAATTAACCTTGTAAACCTACATTGCACTCCCTCAATAGCAAGAATGTCCTTCCTCAAATTAGGCGACCAAAACTGCACACAATATTCCAGGTGTGGTCTCACTAGGGCTCTGTACAACTGCAGAAGGACCTCTTTGCTCCTATATTCGACTCCTCTTGTTATGAAGGCCAGCATGCCATTCGCTTTCTTCACTGCCTGCTGTACCTACATGCATACTTTCATAGACTGATGAACAAGGGCCCCCAGATCCCGTTGTACTTCCCCTTTTCCCAACTTGACGCCATTTAGATAATAATCTGCCTTCCTGTTTTTGGTACCAAAGTGGGTAACCTCACATTTATCCGCATTAAACTTCATCTGCCATGCATCTGCCCACTCCCCCAACCTGTCCAAGTCACCCTGCAATCTCATAGCATCCTCCTCACAGTTCACACTGCCACCCAGCTTTGTGTCATCTGCAAATTTGCTAATGATACTTTGAATCCCTTCATCCAAATCATTGATGTATATTGTAAATAGCTGCGGACCAAGCACCGAGCCTTGCGGTACCCCACTAGTCACTGCCTACCATTCTGAAAGGGACCCGTTAATCCCTACTCTTTGTTTCCTGTTTGCCAACCAATTTTCTATTCATGTCAGCACTCTACCCCCAATACCATGTGCCTTATTTCTGCCCACTAATCTCCTATGTGGGACCTTATCAAATGCTTTCTGAAAGTCCAGGTACACTACATCCACTGGCTCTCCCTTGTCCATTTTCCTAGTTACATCTTCAAAAAATTCCAGAAGATTAGGCAAGCATGATTTCCCCTTCGTAAATCCATGCTGACTCGGACCGATCCTGTTACTGCTATCCAAATGTGCGACTATTTCATCTTTTAGAGAGAGAAATAAAAACCAAAAAAATCACTGAAGTTCCTCAATAGGTCGGACATTGTAGTATAAAGAGAGAAACATATCACTGACCTAAAATGGGGAGCAGTTTGAAAATTGGTCACACGACCTAACTCTGTCGTTTTCTTATCTTCTTAGACTATCATCTTCGATTATATAAAGTCCATTACTGTTGCCTTTCTGATCTGTGATCACAACTGGGGAATGTAACCTAAAATATTATTCTGTTTCTGTCACCACAGATGCTGGCTAAGCTGCTGAGTAGTTCCATCATTTTCTGATTTTATCACCTGATTTATATTCTCTTTTAGTTTGCTTATTCATGGATCATGAACATCTCTCGGTAGATCTTTTGTTTTGATCTGTCCCCAATACTGCCTTACTAAGCAGTTTGCTTGTCTATTTTAGAGTAATCTATTTTGGTGCAGGCCTGGAGTAGCAAACAGGCCTGATGGGGTAAGGTTGGCAGATTTTCATCGCTCCAGGACATCGGTGAACCAGTTGGGGTATTAACAACAATCAAGCTGATCCATGGTCTCCATTGCTGAGACTCATTTTTAATTACAGATTTAAATTTAAGTTCCACGCCTGCTGAGTCCTTGAGCACTGTTTCAAGGCTGATGAACAGCCTTTGCTTAAAAAGCCTATACTCAAAAAGAACTGTTGGGGAGAGACTAAGATGGAGCCACGTGGAACCTAGGATCATGCCAGCAAGAGTTCATGAAACAGTGACCTGGTAGAGTTTTATATAGAGATGGGGGAAGTCAAAAAAGTCAGTGGGTGGGGGAAACCAGCAGAGGGATGTGATTTTCAGAGGGTGTGGATCCCCCTGAAATAATGTAGATGATTAATTAAATGAATGGAAACTTTTTTGCGTTTGGTTCCCAGACACTACGTCACACTTGAATCGGGGACTGTCCCTTTATGTTGTGTCTATGCCGATGAAGCAGTTCTATAAAAGCATGGTTATTCAGGGAGTGCCCAACCACAGCCAGTTGGGAACTCGAAAGAAAAGCACCAGGCACTGCGAAAGTTGACAAATATGGAAATCCCCCCCCCCACGGAATCTGGTAAATGAAAAAAACTGCAGATGCAGGAAATCTAAATTAGAAACAGAAGATGCTCAGCGGGTCAGGCTGCATCTGTGGGAGAAATAGCTAACATTTCAGATTGAGGACCAAATAATTTATTTTCAAAGTTGGTAAATGGTTGACTGTTTATTCAGTGAGATAATGTCACGTGGACTGTGTCCACTGTGTTGGTTGCTGAAACAAAAAGGTTGTAAAAATACAAACAAAAACTAGTAATTCAAATAGCAATGGAACAGACCTTTATGGTCATTAAAATTCACTGCTTCGCTTATTAATTTTTTTCATTTTGCACTAAAAGATTTTGAGAATTTTTCTGTACAAATGATAAAATCAATGGACATTCTTTGGCATGCCTATAGAATTTCCAAAGTGCACAAAAAAAATTGAGGTGGTGAATATATTGGACATCGAGACACAAATTATGTCTAATTATTTTAGCTCTTTCTTCCGGAGCTCACATTTCCCTTAAACCTACTCTTGTTTCTAAATGTAAAACTATTGCTGGTATTGGTATTTTATTTGCATGTATTTTCCCTTTGTGTGCCTTAATTTTAGTATTTTTGTTGACTTGTCTCTTCCCCAGTTTGTGGAATTATTTTTAGAAAGCATATTTTAGTGTAATGTGAATTTTATCTAATTGAATTTTATCAGATATATATTTGAAAATCTGCCCTTTTATAAAATGTATCCTTTTGGTTGCTTGATATTATTAATAAAAACATGATTTTCATTGCCTGCTAGAGTACAACGATGTTAAATAACAATTTTGCACAACATTTTTTTCAAGTTTTATTTGCAGTCTACAATTTATTTTTGTAAATTAGTTTACTTTAACAAAGCTCCCGAAAATGCCGAAATAAAATTCTAACGTCCATGCTTAAAGTTGTTTTGAAATGTGGATAAAATTGCATGTTAAGTCAGCGAGGCGGGCGAAAGGCAACTTTGCGCAGGAACTGTTCTTTGCCACGTGTCTCCCATTCGTTCTACCGCAAGTTCTGCAGCCACTCGACGTTCATGTTGTGCTCAGCAGCGACACTGGTGGCCGCCCACAGAAATGCGTGGGACTGTTGGAAAAATGCAAGCATTCGATGCTGTCGGCAACAGCCGATGCAAATATTTAGCCCAGTGAGTTTTGAATTTAGCATCTCAATGCAGTGTTTTGGGGGAGCAATCAAGTAATTTGAATTTGCAAAATTTCTTAATCAAATGCATAATTTTCACTATGCAAAATAAAATTAATGCAACGTGAACTTTATTATTAGAGTAATGAAAGGCGTGGAAAACCACGCATCCGCTTCGCTGCAAAACAGCCAACGCCGACAATTACACCGAGCAGGTTGCTGCAAAGATCTTTGGTTGCTGTGCAAATAATGCGTAGGAAGGAACTGCAGATCAGGAGAGAGGGCGGGGGCGAAGGAGGAGAGGAGGGAATAAGGGGTGGAGAGAGGAGGGAATATGGGTAGAGGAGGGGATGAGGAAATATGGGGAGAGGAGGGAATAAGGGGAGAGGAACGAATGAGGGAATATGGGGAGAGGAGGGAATAAGGGGAGAGGAAGGAATAAGGGGAGAGGAAGGAATGAGGGAATAAGGGGAGAGGAGGGAATAAGGGGAGAGGAAGGAATAAGGGGAGAGGAAGGAATGAGGGAATATGGGGAGAGGAGGGAATATGGGGAGAGGAGGGAATATGGGGAGAAGAGGGAATGAGGGAATATGGAGAGGAGGGGGTGAGGAGAGAAGTGAAGGGAACGAGGGGGTGGGGAACGAGGGATAGGAGAGAATTAAAAAAGCCCTGTCCCGTTGATAATAAAGACATAACCATCGTTGTTTTAGTTAATACATTTGTGGGGAATCTGGACGAAATGTTAATGTGTAGGAAGGAACTTCAGATGCTGGTTTACGCCGAAGATAGACACATATCTCAGGCAGTCCCTTCTTCTCCCCAGAGATGTTGCCCGTCCCGCTGCGTTCCTCCGGCATTTTTTTTTTGTTTGTTTTTTTTTTTTGCGCGTCCAACTTCGTGAGAAATATATGTTTAAATATAGTCTTATGGTGAGGGGGGGGGGGGGGGGTATCGGTCTAATTTGCATACTTCCCCCCCCCACCACCACCACCACCACACACACACACACGCTGCCATCTTTGTTGTGAGGGGGGCGGACGGCGGAGGCTGCAATAGAGCAAAAGGCGGGTAGTTCTTGAGGGAGGAGGGTTTATATATATATATATTAAAAAAACACAGAAATCGATGAGCCGACGCTTTAACTCGACGCGAAGGTAAGCGAGTCTTACATTTGTCGTGCGAAGGAAAGTTTCCAAGTCGTTGACGGGGTTTTTTTTTTCTCGTTGTCGTTGTTTTTCTCTTCGATTGTGTGAGGTGAGGGGAGTTTGTGTGTTTTTTTTTGTTTTGTTTTTCTCTCCCTCCTCCCCCTCCTCCTCCTCCTCCCTCCGGCTGTTTTTTTTTGGCGCCGAGCGATTGCTGCCCCTGCAGGGCGGCCCCGCGCGCGCTGTCGCTGCAGCTGCAGCCGCTGCACTGGAGCCGCTGCACGGGGGCGCCAGTGCGACTGCGCGCGGCGCGGCCGGCCCCACAAACCGCCGCTCACGCACACACACACACACTCACATTCACACAATCTCTATGACTGCCGTCCTGGTGAGTTTTCATTGTCCTATAACTCGTTTTATTTTTCTCCTACCTAGCCCACAGCTAGCAATGATCATCATTACTTTTTTTTCCTCTTGGGGCTTATCTTTCATTCATTTTTTTTCCTATATCACTCATTCCGAAGTCTGAAGAAGGGTCTCGAACCCGAAACGTCGCCCATTTCTTCTCTCCAGGGATGCTGCCTGTCCCGCTGAGTTACTCCAGCATTTTGTGTCTATCTTGCATATTTTGACTCCGGTGGTTGCAGGATTTTTTTACCCCCCTCCTTCCCCAATTGCAGCGAGTGGCAATTTCGCTGGATGCTTCACGTCAAGGTAGGTCTTAAAGTCAATGTTTTTAGTTTTAAGGATCCAAAAGACACAGCATTGACTGTTTCCTCCTTTTAATTGTGCAGATACATTTTCCCTGATGAAGTTTGCACAATTCTGATTTTTTTTAACGTGTGCAAACTTCTCATCGGGCGGGGGGTGAAGATGACAACAAATGAACTCGTGCAGCGCTGCACTTGACTTGCCGTGCTGCTGCATTGTTGTAGCTGCAATCGTTTAGAATCCAGAGAATTCCTGATTGCCTCCTCCCTCGTATACCTGTGAACAACACGCATTCACAATGAGTCCATGCTGAGGTCACATCGACATAATGGATGAGTGCTGTTTTTTGGTTAATAAGCACAATTTTTTGATGTTAAAATGCAAGCTCATTGTCAATGCCCATGCAACACATGTCCTGGAGGAATACTTACCTGATTTTTGGTTATCCTTCACTCAGTAGTTCATCTGCGAATCATATGATTCTATGTAACAGAGTAACAAAAAATAATATGTTTTTGGTTTTAAGTTGTTTGATCAGTTTCAGTAGGTTTTAGATCTAGCAAATCTTAATCACTTTTTTTTATATTGCATTAATCCAAACATCTTGGGTGACAAATGAACACATTTGCCTTATTCCACCAGATCTAATGTATTTATCGAAGCTTTTCATTTTCTTAAAGGTGTATCACTGACATTTCTTTGGGGAGGGGGAAGCGATGGCTCTGTCTACTGTTAACCTGTAATTAGCAGCTTTGGGAAATTAACTATCTATCATAGTACTATGCCACTTTTTTGTTTTTATGCCATGTAATACAATACTTTTCAAATATTGCTAAAAATGCTATAAATCGGAAACAAAATCAAAATGGGTGCTGGGAATATGGGAATTTTTTTCAATGATCTGTCTAATGGGAATTCAACCCTCAGATGCAATCTTCTATTTTTTACAGATACGAGCGGAATCAGTGCTATATTTGTCACATATTCAAAATCATTGCTTGATGGGGTAGGTGTATACACATTTTGTTTTGATCTATTTAAGACTAGCATTGGACCACAAAGAAAAGTTATGAAAATGAATTCACTAAATCTAAATAAAATGTGGGTTTGGCATCACAGATTTTGACTAGAAAAAAGACCTAAAGGCTGCTGAATTGCAGTAACATTTTCTCGTGAATGTTGTTCAAGGTGGAAATTAGCTCCCTTTTCTGTAGTTTTCTCTTAAGGTGTTTGTAATACATTTATATTCTTCACGCTAGTGAAGAAGGTAAGCAAAGGAGTCTCAAAAGATGGACAATTAATATTGCCTTGTTGCTGATACCAATATCTCAAGAACAATGTTAGCAAATAATTTGTATAAGTGTCTTTTTACAATACTGGAGAGATTTTGAGGAGCAAGATTATTATTCAGTTTTTTACACCAATACACTGTTCTTAAAAAAAATCTACTCATCACGTAAAACTTTATAAATACATATAAGTTAGATAACCTCAAGACCGAAAGTCAAAAACTGTTTTCATGCCAGACAAATCTTCGTTTTACTACCAATTTGGACAACAAAAATGTGTCATTAAAAACTCTGCCACATTTAGTCATGAATATTTAATTTATAAATAAACTTCATATAGCCCCTCATACATATATGTTTTGATAATGATCTAGGGAAATATCTTCATCGATACCAGGAGAAAAATACAGTAACATAAAGATAATACAGTAAAGAACCCGTAACGGTCGTTGTGCTTGGTGTCCATTGTCACCGTTATCAGAGTCGGTACCTCCGTAAGTTAAATCACGGAGGCTCCAAACCTCTTAATGCTTTTCAAAATCACATGAGGTATCTGACGGTAGTAGCGATTTTTGGGTGAGCTAATTATTTTTTCTTATTTTCCAATTTAATATATCAAAAACATCGTGGTGTCAAAAATGCAACGGCCGTTTACGATATTTTCTGACTTTAAAATGAATTAAAAAAATTGGGGGCATAAATTGGTCATCAAAACTAAGAAACTGAGCCAATCTTCAATTTGGCAACACACTGTCTCTTGTTTACCTTTTGTACGGACCAAGTCGCCAACTTCATTCCTTCGTGTCAACTTCGGGAAGCTCCGCAACGACTGTTACGGAGACATTTTACTTACTAAAAAATCAGTCCAAATCAAACGTTCTGACGAATCATCGGCTATCGATATAGCTCAAATCCATAAGGTAATGTACTGTTTAGATCACATTGGTGAAAATGTTTGGTTTTCGCTACTAATGTAAGGTTTGTTTTCTGGGACACCAAACCTTTTAATGTCCACCGCAACGTACGTTTGTGTGTATGATGTGTAACGCGCGTTGCAGTGTCCACTCGGATGGATGCAGTATTCTACATTAGGTGTCGGCAACCTTGTTCTGCATAGTGGCCAGGATGCATGTCTGTGAGCGGATGGTGGGCCACACCTATCACGTGTACACATGGATCCTGCCCCGGATGGTAGGCATCAAATCGCGTGTTCACATAGATGCCGCCCCTTCGAGGACGCCACCCGGAGCACTGGCCCCTCGTTTCGGGCGCTTACGAACATGGCGTACCTACGGACCATTGCCTTGGCTCTGTCCTGAAGGCGGTGGCTCAAATATCACACTCGCTCATCCCCGGCTTATTGACAACCCCGATCCCGACAGCGAGGCCCAGACACAGAAGGTGCGCAGCCGTGTCGGCGGCTTTGCGCAGGATGCGGTACAGCCGGAGCTCGGCGGCTCCGCCATTGCGGCTGCCAGCGCAGGATTCCTTGCGTCACCGCGTCTGGCCAGCGTGGCCTCGGGCAAAGGAGAAGGAGCCTGGTCTCACGCAGGCCGATGGGCAGCAGGATTGAATACGTCTTTTTCACAGTGTTTCACTTGACCCTCAGTCCGAAAATCATCTTCCATGTACCGGAGATGACGGATAACTGCGGGCCGGATGATTACGGGGAAAAAAATACGCCTGCGGGCCGGATGATTTTGGGTT
Organism: Amblyraja radiata; assembly: GCF_010909765.2. Classification (NCBI taxonomy): domain Eukaryota; kingdom Metazoa; phylum Chordata; class Chondrichthyes; order Rajiformes; family Rajidae; genus Amblyraja; species Amblyraja radiata. Next base: position 4,179,798 of record NC_045993.1, on the reverse strand, counting down.
ACGGGCCACATTCGGCCCAAGGGCCGTAGGTTGCCGACCCCTGTACTACGTGGTCAGGTGAATAAAGTGGAAACGGTAGTTGCATTTTTATTGTTCCATGTATTCATAAACATAGAAAGGAATAAGAAATACGTGCACTTAATGTGCCAACCAGGTCACTGGTGGACACCATGCGACAACCATTAAGCAAAATGTAATTGTGTATCCTGATGCCATTTTTGGAAACTCGCCATCAGTATGCTATATTTTCTTATATTTTTTGTTGATACTATGTTGGTCATGAACTCAATAAAGTGCTTGTCAACCTTTTTGAAGGAATTTGAAATTTGACCCCCTTTGTCACATTTTTGTGTGCAGTATTGTAAAAAAAAAGAGGTTTACTGGATCGCATAGTAAATTCTAATAAATCTAAAACTGCTTAATATGTCTAGAGATACTTTGTATTGGAAGAAATAAGGGCCAATTTGCTCTAATCTGTTAATGTGAATCATCTTGCACCTGTTTACATTATCAGTAGAACCTTCTTTGCGATTATCAAAAAGGTGTAGTTGTTGATTAATGCGTCTCAGTGTTGTCTGCTGGGACTGTACTGATGGTTTATTGAGTCTGCTGGATTAATTGGCTGGATTTCCAGAAGAGCAATCAAGGTCTTCCATCGTCTGAGAACGAAGAATGGTTGTTCGCTGTCTCGATGAGAGACTTCGAAGAAAACTCCAGGTTTTTTACTGAGAAGAACCCCATATGAACAGGAAATCTACAGGCATAATAATGAGCCTGCTTATTTTAGTTGTAACGTTGGGGCAAAAACACAGAAAAATAATGTTGTCCAAACCCAGGACCTGAATGATATTAAGCTCCTGGAAATCATTAAATAAGAGATAAAATTGAATTCTCTGTCCTTTTTTTTTTGTAAGTTTTGTTTTTTATGGACTGGACATTGGTGATGTTTCAAGTACATAAGCTCATTGTAATTCCTCCTAAATTTGTCTGGGTGAAAAGGCTGCTGTGCCAGTTGAAGAATACATTTAAAAATAGTGCTTGCCCAGAAGTTCTGGAATTGTTTTACTCTACATTTTTCTTTTGTAATGTTTCCTAAAATCTTAACTCCTTGCCAAGCTTTTTTGTTGTCCATTTAAAACCGCCAAGGTTCAGTGTAAATTTTTCATTCTCTTCAATGCAGCATCTGGCACAACCTACCATGTCAGCGTAAAAAGAAATACAAGAAGGAATAGACCATGTGGTAGTTTAAACTTTATATTATTCTATATCCTGGCTGATTCTTTATCTGAAGTATCCTTCATGCCTCTTTGTTTCCTTTGGAATCCAAAAACCCATTGAAATCCATATCAATATAGTTGATCCAGAATCAACTCGGTGGGAAATTCCAAAGATTTTTGTGCCTCTGAAGAAATGTTTCATTTCAGTCCTGTAATTAAGCTTACTATTTTGAGGCAAGGCAAATGGCCACCATGCTCTCCCTCTTTTTTTTAGAAAATAGACTTTTAGAAGATTACCTTTCATTCTTTGAAGTTCCTTTTGAGTGTGTGCCCATCATCCTCAAAGGATAACTGGCTCACCAAGAATAAACCTAATCATCCTTTTGTTGCAACATTCTTTGAAATGGAAGCTAAAATGATGCATAGTTCTCAAGCATGGTCTGACAGGTGATATCCTATACAGGTGAAACAATACATCTGTATTTGTGTCCATATTACTTTTGAGATGTACAAAGACAGCAGGCTACCTTTGAACATATAGATTCCCACAACTTTATTCTTCTGCAACAGATTTTTTTGAATCTCCTATTTTGCATCTTTAGACTCCACCTTTTTCATTTACCTATTCTGCCTATATCCCTTTTGCAGACTTTGCACTTCCTCACAACATCTTTTCTGATATTTAATTTGAGCAAATATGGCGACATGGGATACTTGTGATGTTATTTGATATCAGATTTGGACTGTTCTCCAGTGTGAGAATTTTCAACTTTTTGTGCTTTAAGAATACTTCTCGGATATGTCTTTTAATGGAATCCCTTTTTTTCATTTTTTAACGCAGACTTCCGAATTTCACTTGATGGAAATGTCTTCTCATTTCACGCAGCTTATCCAAACCTTTCAGGCCTCACTCTTACGCCTGCTTTTTCATCATAGTTTGATGATATTTGTTCTTATTTTGGATGAAGGATTGCGAGTAAACTCTACTCTTGGTAACGCAATGGGGATATTTTTCAGACAGAGATAGGTATATTCTTGATTAGTACAGGTGTCAGATGTTGTGGGGAGAAGACAGGAGAATGGGGTTAGGAGGGAGAGATCGATCAGCCATGATTGAATGGCAGAGGACTTGATGGGCCGAATGGCCTAATTCTACTACTATTCCATATGACCTTATATGAGCACATGACTGCCCAGGGTGCAGATGGCCTTTAAGGCTACTGTTCCTAGGCATTCTTGCAATGTCTTGCAAGGTGGACGCCAGTATTCCTCAAAGAATGAGCGCTGCTGCCTTGGGTAGGTATCGAACATTCTACATACCTTTGCTGGGAATTCCATTAACTTGGTGTAAACAGTGGTGGTGTATGTATTTCATGCTGATAGGATCTGATGAATTAAAGCATTAATTGTCCCTTTGGTATGCTTCTTTCATGTGGCGTGCACAGCCTAAAGGTGTTGGACAACTTGTTCTATTTGATCTTCCGTTTGTGCACGTCGAGTTGATTGCATTAGTCGAAACAGGGCGGACCACGTGAAGGTTGCAATCTTCAACCCCTTTGGTATGCTTGAAGTACATTTCTCTTTTATCCGGATTACTGGAGAATCAGCGCCTTACTGATATTATTTTCTCTATAAAGAGCATTACAATGCTTGAAGCTGCTTGCAAATATTGTTCAACAATGTTAACATCCAAGCAGATACTGCATTTAAGCCAATATTCTATTTGGATATGCATACTGTTACCATTGCTGGAGAAACCACCATTATAATGTTGCTTGTAATGATTAAAATCTTATTCCAGTTAATCCAAATGCACATGACCATAATTTCTTAAATTGTATTGGATGTTTTTGTTAATCATATAAGAATTTCAGAGTTCATCTCTTTTTAATAGAGATTCTCGTAACAATTAATTGTTACAGAATTTTGGAGAGTGAAAAACGCTTTTCCAGCCTCCTTCAAGATGGTCTTTAGACCTAATTCCTGGACAACTTGCTAACATTGTCCATCTTCACCTTTTTAAAGTTTGCTTTTTTCCTCTCTGTCCTCATAGATTCACTTGCTGAGAATCTTTATAATGCATCATATGCGATAGTGCAGTGTTTGACTGAAGGTGGTGTAAAATCACCCTGTTGCTCTGAAGAATATCTGTGAAGAATTTCAAAATAAAGTTTATCTTTTAGTTGAAACATTCAATAGTTTTAGGGTTTCTTAGATGCCTTGGGCTTCCTGAAGCTAATATGAATTGCACTTGGCATTTACAACGGATTCCTTTGCGGCTAACATGTTTGATCAATATTCTAACCTTAAATGGAATCTGGCACAGTAAAACCAATGCAAATATTGTCATAATTTTTAGAAGCTGCCTGTAAGCAGTTTACAAGAGTTTCATAAAATATTCTTTCTTTTTGAGCTGTATTTGTCAAATTGTTAGAATTCATTTTTCGACTCTTTTGCATTCAGCAATTATGAAGTTGAGTTTGAGGTTCAAAAAAACAGTTGTATCACATGTATGGAGAAACAAGCAACTCCAGATGCTGGTTTACAAAACAACACACCGTGCTGGAGTAATCCAGCAGAACAAGCAACATCTCTGCCAAGCTTGTTGAGTTACTCCAGCACTTTGTGTCTTTTTTTTGTGTCCCATGTATATATGGTGTGATCTTGGTTGATTGAATATTTTAACTTCCGGTGTTAACTGGCTATCAGAAAATATATGTAGATTCTAAAATTAAGGGAAAATGTATAAATAACACATGGATTAAAATGATTACAATCATTAATGTTTTGAAAGTGAATAATTTAATGGAATGTGGTTTGCAATTCTTGGCACCAGATAGATTTGCTTTCACTAACTTCTAATTGAGGCCAATTCTGTGCAAAGCATGGTCTCCAGAGTCATTATCATGAGACCATACATCATGTTTTCAGCATCAGTGGGTAATGTATCGACCCTCAATAAATATACTAATCTTACTGTATCTCTGGTAGTCATCGCATTTTCTTGATGTGGTGTTTAGATTTAACTTTATTATTGTCATGTGTACCAAGGTACATTGAAAAGCTTTCTTTTGCATGATATCTAATCAAATCAGATAATACTATAGATAAATACAATCAAGCAAAACTTAGGAATAATAGATAAAGCAAAGGGAAAGATACAGTGTGCTGAATACAGTTCCTGGAAATTGTGCTAGGTTTACAGGTAGAATAGACATAGGAGTGAGTGAATCGGGTGATAGTAGATGCCCTGGGACAAACATGCGAAGAGTCACCACACTCCGCCATCTTAATGCTTTTGAGAGGTGATCATATATCATTTGAACAAGTATACTATTTCTCCGTAGTGCATTCTTCCATGTACAACTCTGATTTCTTTCTAGTGTTGAGAAAATTTCAGTACTTGTAAGTTTGCATGAACAAATTCTTGCACCTTGTATGCGAAAAATTGGGCAATATGGTTTGAACAATCTGTTGCAGCCGCGTGTGTCGGATGAAGGGAGACATCTATTATTATATAAAACTCTGGCTGCCGCCTGCCGTCCGGCTGCCTTTCTGCCTTTCGATTCGTTCCATCGTGTGATGTCACAATGCCCAATACTCGCAGATGTCCAATCGGGATGGCCGATGCTCGCAGATGTCCAATCGGAATGGATCCATTTACATGTACGGCTGCCGGCTGCATTTCTTCCTTTGATTCCTTGCCACGCCGAATCCAGACGCACAATCGCCGAGATCTTTTCCATTTCGGTAGAGATTTCACTTTTCTTTCTAAGTATCCGCTCCTCATTACATTTCGCCGTGTTTAAGTACACCTTTTTAATCAAATCCTTCTCCCCCCCCCCCACCCCCCAATATTTCAAAAATAAACTGGCTTCTCACCCATAGAAGCAGCCATTTCGGTAGACATTTCACTTTTCATTCCAACTATCCACTCATTAGATTTCGTTATGTTTATGTCCACATTTTTCATTAAATCCTTCTCCCCCCCCCCCCCCCACTCACTCATTTTGTCGCCTCCTGCTGGCCAGCAACCATAACGGCTGCTGGCGCCCGCATCTCGCCTCAAAGACGCTATTTAAAACCAGCCGAACTGCTCATTCCTGAGCCGCTTGAGTTGGAGGACCACGTCTCCCGTGGGGGCTACGGGTAGGGAACGGCTGCGTTGGGGGAGTCTGCCCTTGGTCTAGTTTTCTTTAAAACAGTCCCAGATGGTCCATCTGAATTGGGCTTCTTTAGGTTGCTGGTCAGTCAGCCTGATGCCCATGATGATCCCAGAGCAAGTGTTACCCAGTTTGGACCTATAATACCACCACAGGTGGTTGCAAATGTGGTGTCGATTGACTTTGTTGTCATATGGAATCTTCCAAGTGACCTCAGGCATGTCACTGGTCATAGGGTCTATTATGGTGTCTTCTGTCAACTGTTTCCCCTCTGATCAGTAGGCTCTATAAATGTTTGGTAGCAGTATTCCAGGGAAGCTAATTATGTTGTTAACTTTGGTTGATTTAAGGCAGATACAGTGCCCTCCCTAATGTTTGAGACAAAGACCCATCATTTATTTATTTGCCTCTGTACTCCACAATTTGAGATTTGCAATAGAAAAAAAAATCACATGTGGTTAAAGTGCACATTGTCAGATTTTAATAAAGGGCATTTTTATACATTTTGGTTTCACCATGTAGAAATTACACCAGTGTTTATACATAGCCCATCCCCCACCGCCCCCCCCCCCCCCCCCCCATTTCAGGGCACTATAATGTTTGGGACACAGCAATGTCGTGTAAATGAAAGTAGTCATGTTTAGTATTTTGTTGCATATCCTTTGCATGCAATGACTGCTTCAAGTCTGCGATTCTGCAATAAAGGTTTCCACCGGTGATGGAAAGACTAGGTGCTGAGAGCTCCCTTATATTTGCATAAAGGACATTTTGCGGTTGGACAATCATACCGCTGGGGTGTAAACTACCCAAGCGAAAAATGAGGTGCAAATTGGAGGAGCAGCACCTCGTATTTCACTTGGGCAGTTTACACCCGAGTGGTATGAACATTGACTTCTCCAATTTCAGGTAGTCCTTGCTTTCTCCCTCCTTCCCCTCCCCTTCCCAGCTCTCCCACAGCCTACTGTCTCCGCATCTTCCTTTCTTTCTTCCCCCCCCCCCCCCCCCATTAGTCTGAAGAAGGGTCTCGACCTGAAACATCGCCTATTCCTTTGCTTCATAGATGCTGCCTCACCCGCTGAGTTTGACCACATGTGATTTTTTTTTTCCTATTACAAATCTTAAATTGTGGATTACAGCAGCAAATAAACAAATGACGGGCCTTTGTCCCAAACATTATGGAGGGCACTGTAGCTGCAGTACAGACAAGGCAGCCATTTTGTGCACTCTGCAGGGACTCGACTTCCTCCATTATACAACGAGCTTAGCTGCTGGAATCACGTGATGCATATACTAGAATCTTGGATGCTTCCTTTCTCTACTTGTTTCCTTAATCTAGTCTGTTTCTCACACATGAAGAAATGTGTGCAAGAAAACCCCTCTAGTTCTATAATTAGAGCATCTATCTTTCAGGAAAGCTATTAAATACATAACGCATAAATTGTGGGATATATAGTGATAGTAAAGGACAGTGTCGCTTGTAGTATTTGTGATTTATTTTGACCATTTAACATCTGCATGTTTTTCATGGTTAGGTTGAATAAAGGTAGATTTTACTTTCCACCTACTTAAAATTCCTGATCATATGGATAAATTTTGCTTGTGGGGTAGGTAGGCAGCCATACTTTGCGTAGGATTTTAGACCTGAAATTTGGAATGCTTTTCTTTGGTTTACACTCTTAGGATGCAACAAATTTAAAAACATGTCTAAAATAAATTTTCATTTTGTGTGTTTCTGTGCATCTATCAGTTTCACCACACCCGTAGAAAAGCTCGCTATTCAGCTTGACGTTTATTTCAGATTTTTATCTATTGACTATCTGCAGAAATTCTGCAGCATGACTGGTAATTAAAATATCATAAATATTTAAGCATAGTTTTCTCATATCGGCGACAAGTCCGTGAGTGTTTTCACCAATGTCTTTCAATTGACCTTGCAACTTTCCAAAAGTGTACCCTGTATGTTTTTCTCCTTTTGTGTAGTATTACCTATACTTGTTTGTCTCCAATTTTGCAAAGAAATTTTAGATTTCCTATATTGTCTGATACAATAATAAATCTGCCGCTGTCAATTTTTTTTGATTTTTTTTGAGGTGTAATGAGACATGATTGAACTAACATTAAAAAAAAAAAAAAATGCACAAATATATTTTATCAACATTTTAAAGAATGACGCATATAGAGAGCACATGTGCATGTGCAGAGGATAATGCATACCGACTACAGTCTGCTCTTTATTTCACAATTGTGGAGATGTTATAACTGTCGGGTGCTGTGAGCGTGAGTCATCTAGATCTTTCTCGCCAGTGAAATCCAGTGAAATGAAAAGCAGATTGTGCTGCTGGCTGTGTGCTTAATATAGTAAGGAGGAAATGGAATACAGGAAGGAGGGAATATAATAGTTTGAACTAATTTTAATATTTTAATAATGATCATTGTACTCATAATGAAACTGGGGAGATAAAATTTGAGGTGGTAGGATATAATTTGTTATAATAATTGAATCTCTAAATACCTTATGACGGTATAACGTTTTTTCCCAGTATGTCAGAGGGTTTTTTTGGAATATTTTATTTTTAAATAACTAGAAAATGCCAAGATTAGAGATTTGATATCATTGGGAACCAGGAAAGAAAAAAACACATTTATTTTTATATTAAATGTTAATGTAATTCATAAATGTTGAAGAAAGAGTGATTTGGAAAAGATAGGAGTTATCTATGTATTGTGTTGTATGATATATTCAAATAATGGGTTCAAGGGCACAGGGAAATCTTGCATTCTGGCAATATCCTCCTGTATGTTCTTGAAGTGGGGCTTCTTTTGTTTTTTCCCCCCTCCCTCTGGTGCCTGGTGGTTCTAATAGCCGTCTGGCTCGCTCTGGTGTTTTGTAATCTCTGGCCTGGATTTCTAGGAAGCAGCAAGTAAACTTGCACTGTAGAATCCTGCTTGCTAATTGCCTAGTGTGACTGACAGGCAGTTGACGTCAGTGAGGGGCCGCCTCCAGACACATCTGCTATGCTGTAGTTGCACACCCAACAATCAGAGCTTGCTGTCTGCTGGTAAGTCCTGTTGTTGTTATGTGGTTGTGTACTTGCAGCTATCTGACTGTAGCAGGCAAAGAATATTGTGCAACATACACACACGCCCCAACATTCACACCCACACCAAAACTAAAATGAATGAATCATTGAAGGGAGATGATGCAGGGTAGGAAACCATTTTGTAACAAGTCTCTGTAGAGAAGTAGCTGTTTATATATAAAAGTGAGGAGGAGGATGATGCTACAGTATCCTCAGCTGTCTGTGTCTCGGCAAACTCAAAATGGCTGACATTTGTTATGCCTGTTTCCCCCTCATGCAAAAATGCCTTTAACAAGTTCCTGTGGTTTATTTAAGGAAGTGCAAATATCACATATCAACTTTTATAATCAGGTAAGCAATATTAGATATCTATTGCTTTTATCTCTTACCAACAAAAGCCAGTTTTTCTCTCGTTTCGTTCAATGTTCGTTTTTATTTTTAGTTTTTAATGCTCAATTCAGATGTAAAATCTTAAATTAATTGTGTAGTTTTGTCCTGCTGCACGTATATCATTAAATATTCTGCAATGTTTCGTGCCAAACTGTTATGAATTTTGTCCACTGGAACCCTTCAGAAGGACCAAAATGGCTGCTAATTGGAGGTTCAGAGCCTACTTAACCAAAATTCTAGGATTTTCAATTATGAAAATGGCTGCTAAAGTCAATGTGACATTCATAGGACTTAACCCATTCCCAAGTGGTACAAATATGCACCTTTTTATTACTTCTCCCTGGTAAGTAATAATGCTGGCCATTTTCAGATTTGATTTTGGAAGGATGTAAGGGGATTGGTAAATATTGTTTTACACACAATCAATTCCCTGACAAAGAGCCAAGCTGGATTATTTTTGCGGTGGTTGGTGGGAGAATGGGTTGTTCAGTAGTTAATTTGTGGTTTATTTTGAAAAGGAATTTTCTGAAAATGTTGAAATCTGGGCGACCCCAGAACAAATAATACTATAAATTTAATGGCAGGATGCTTTGTCTTTGGAATAGATAAACCATACTTTACTCAAAATATTAGTTTTACAGCTGTCATAGAATTTTGGAGGAGGGGGGTGGGGATTGTGGGAATATGATGGGCAAGTGCTAATTTATTGCGTTAAGTCTTCTTAGATTATGCTAGTTACATTTTAACCTGTTACTATATCTTGCTGCCAATAAAATCTTGTATTCAAATATTAGACCAGAGGTCTAATGTTTGACTACGGTAGTATTTTAGTCAGTAATTCTCTTAAACTTCCTTTGCCAGTTGACCAAACACTCACTTTTCCTCTTGCATAATGTTACTGCTGGTGCCAGATCCTCAACAGTCTTCAGTGCTTCAGTCTTACTCAAGCCTCCAGGATCTTCTAATTTGAGTCTTCCCATGTGGTAATTTTTCATCATGCTTTGCACACACCTGTCATTTGGCTCCATGATACAAAGGGAAAATCGCCTGTTAAATTCGAAATGTTGCTTTTGAATGTTTATTGTCGATTCAATCTTTTGGCTTGTGTCCTTTCATTTGCCTCTGATTTGAATATTTTGGGAGAATTCTTTGTCATACCTTCTGCTTTATCCAATGTTTTGTAGTCCAGCCAAGCCCAATTTTAAAAATAATTTGTATAGATGCTACAGAGTTTTCTTCCTAACTCAAAGGGAAAAAATAAGCCATTTATAATATAACTGCATTTAAGAATCTTCTAGAATGATTTGTCATTCCAATTAGTACATCTTTTGTTATTTAGAAACCTGGAAATTTCGGCATGATAAGTGTATTTATTTACTGGTAACTTAACTATTCATCTTTCACTGATTATAACCTCTACAGTACCATTTCATATTCACAGCCATGTTGACACATTCTTGATCATACTTCAATGACCAATGCAGAAAGCATCTGTAATGTTTGGATTATATTTATCCAAAAACACTAAACAAGAGCTACATTTTTTTTGTCGTTATTCATAAATGTGTTTTTGATACCTATTTGGCATTTTGATAGCTATCCAAATAAATACATAAGGCCAACATGAAATATCAATGAGCCAGTTCTGTCTATGTTTTAAATCTTTGATGCTTTCATTGTTATTAATGCTGTTATGGCATTTCATTTCATTTTACCCAGGTTATTAAATGTGTAATACTTCTGTGAATGATTTAGGTTCCCGTAGTTTTAAAATTAATTGCATTTGTGAAGAAAATAAAAATACATTGCTTTTGTACTATCAGGTAAAATTGTAATTAAAGATTCTTGTTAACATTATTACTGATGTAGGATACTTTTTTTTGTTAGATGATTTAGGCTTTCATTTTAATAGGATGTTTCAATTTAAAATAAATTCCATAATAACAATTACATTTAATTTTGCAAACCGCAGTTCAAATCTAAAGCTGTAGCATCACTGGATGATGTTGTTAAAGGACTATGCAATTTAATCTTTGTACCAATGTCATTGAAAGCTAACCCCAGTATCCACTTGAGAGACATTATATATTATGATTGTAGCACTTCCAGGTGTTAACAATCAATGTTTTAGCATCTCAATCACATTTAAATAAATCTACAAAATTGGTTAATTGGTGATATTTTCTAGGAATCATTATTGACCAAACAAGTGAGATAGAAGTACTTCATTAGTTGTCATTGGCAATCTGATATCCTTGGATGATTCTATTCAAATGCAAACTTATTTGTTTAAAAATAGATGTTTTAGGAATGCTGCAAAAGTTATTACTCTATTTGAATTTTCCCATAACTTACTTAAATAGCATACCTTGCTATTGAACATTGTAACACAAAATGAACTTTATATTCTGATTTGCCTTTTGCTAAAGTGTTTATCTGAAATATTAACATGCCTCGCTTGTACTCAACTGCACACGTTATGAATTAAAGAATTTTAAGCACTGATATTAACAACCTGGTATAACATCTAGTTTGAATTATGACTTAAAGTTTCAAGTGTTGATTTTTGCCTACAGGAGTAAAACGTCCTGCATCATAAATCTCAATTGACTTTCCCAAGCCAAATCACCCAATGATTAGTTAATTCAGCTCTGGAAGGTTTATAGATGAACAATCAGGTTTTGAATCAGCCATATGCACATTAGCAGCAGGTTTTGTAAATAATCTAATGAGCATAGTTCATGTTCATTTATCTTCTAGAAATTATAATTTCTACATTTTCGGCACGAGATGCATATAGAATACAGCAAAGGGAAATGTTTTGTTTCTTGCCTTCTGTGTGCCCAGGAGCAAAAGAGAGGTTAAGTGAGTGTCCAGATTACCATCTCATGAGCCAGTTTATGCGCAATAAAACTGGAATTTCTTGATGTGGGTAATGAGGTTTCTGTAGTGATTAGCGCAGAGGAAGAAGGGAAAATAAAATGTTTGGAAATAGATTCTAATAAACTGATAAGTCCAACTCTGCTGATATATCGTATCATGTAATGCTCCCACGGCATTATTACAATAAATATAAAAATACACTGTTCAACATTTGAATTATTTGTGTGTGTGTGTGTGCGCGCGCACACATACATAGAACTTCCAATTAATTGATAATTTTGTTACTGTGTTAAAGCTTTGACTACTAGAAATTCCGCAGCTTACATTTTTTTGCTCGAATTCTCCAAACTTTCTACAAATTTAAGATGGTCGCTCAGTGAGAATTCTAAAAGAATGCATGTCGTAACAAGCATGTTTAGTGTGTGGTTTTGCTACATTAAGAGCTGAGGAAAAGAATAAATCATATTCTTATGACATCAGTGTGCTTGCTTTTTGTGTCTTGCATATCTTATTTTATATGATGCTTTCATCCTAAATGGTATGCTCAAATTACAAGTTAAACATTTCCAATTTAATCAGCATTGTGCAGTAATGCTTGCAGGTAAGGAAGAATAAAGTCATTAAATATTCATAATTCTTGTATTTAACTTGTTTTCGTGAAATTAATAACTGTTGGTGAAATTAATCTATCTGTTCTACAATGTGGGGGGGGGGGGGAAATACTTTATTGCAATTTTAGATTAAGGTGTTGCCTTTATTTTTCTCGTGTAAAAAATAATGAAATGTGTTCAAAACATTAAACAACTTTAAAATCTTAAACTTGCATCAGGAGATTGATTCATAATTTTAAGCAATGCGATTATGATGCTCTGTTTTTGAATTATGAAGCAAGATATTTTAGAGAAAATTGTCAGGACCATTTGGGGTAGTGGAATTGAATTTCATTTTCTTTCTTGGAGAGATTGAACCCAAACAGTATTTCTTTTCTTAAAACAAATTTATGTTCATTTGTCTGGTTATCCTTGTATTGTAAATAGAACCAGGTGCCCAATAATGTTCTACAGGTGCACAACCTTTTATCCGAAAGCCTTGGGACCAGACACTTCTCGGATTTCGGGATTTTTCGGTTTTCCGAACGGAAGGTTTTTAGCGTAAATTTTAACATGTGGCTCAGTGGTAGAGTCTCGATCCCGGCAGTTACCCGGTCAGGGCCGGCCTTTAGCCGATAGGACCTATTTCTCCCAATTGGGCCCCGCGGGGGCCCCGCGCTAGAATAATCAAATCAATTGGAGCAAAGATCTTAAAGCGCGCAAGATGGTCCACTCCTGCGAAATACAATGAACTGACGCGTAGTCCGCACCGGAGCGTAACCTCCGTCATTTCAGTAACCCCGACCCGACTTCAGTTATGCCTCTCGCAGCGTTGCGGGGGAACAGTTTAGGTGTTGTTAAATGTTTTTTATCGCTTTTTAAACGGCACATGCCTTGTACTTTTTAAACGGCACATACTGCAGATGCTGATTAAACCGAAGACAGACACAAAAGGCTGGAGTAAATCAGCGGATCAGGCTGCATCTCTGGTGAGGAATACGTGATAATAGGAGGAAATAGGTGATATTTCGGGTCGACTTTCAACAGCTGCCATGAGGGGAGAAGCGCCGGCACCAATAGCGAGCGAAAGCGTGGACAGACGGACGAAAGCAACGTTCATAGAGCGGCATTGGTAGACATTTCGGGTCGAGACCCTTCTTCAGACTGATGGTAAAGGGAAACGGGAGATATCGGCATATCTTCCATTCACTTGTCCTTAGTACCGTCCATAGCTCTTGCTCCTCTTTCCCCTGAGTCAGTCAGAAGAGGGGTCTCGACCCGAAATGTCACCTACAAAGATCTTTGGTCACCTATTCCGACCTATAATCGTTGCTTTTGTCCGTTCTGTCCGCGCGTTAGCTCGCTCTTGGTGCCGGTGTTTCTCCCCTCAGACTCCGCCAAACACACACACACACACACACACACACACACACACACCATGTCCGGCAGATCACTGCGGGCCGAGAGAGAGTAGAGAGGTAGAGGGGGAAGAAAGGGGTAGATGGGGAGGGGGGTGTGAGGGGGAATGGAGAAGGGGGAGGTGCCCTCACGCTCCCGGGGCAGCTCTCCCGTCCCTCTAGTCGCCGTGCTTCACGCACACAGCCCCGGCTCCCGCCCTCCCCCCTCTCTCCAGGAAGACGCGGTGAACAATACACGGAGGGCCGGGCCGGGGGTTGCAGCAACGTTTACAAACCTCGGCCTCAGCTCACGCCCGGACCCAGGCATCCGTTCCCGCCGCTGGACCTCTCCCTCCCTTCCTTCCCTCCCTTCCCTTCTTCTCTCCCATCTCTCCTTCTCTCCCATCTCTCCTTCTCCCCTCAGACTCCGCCAAACAAACACACACACACACACACACAGCATGTCCGGCAGATCCTTCCTCTCTCTTCCCTTCTCTCCCCTCCCTTTGCCGAAACCCTTCCTCAGACTGATAGGGCAGTCTGAGGAAGGGTTTTGGCCCGAAGCGTTACCTATTTCCTTCGCTCCATAGATGCTGCTGCACCCGCGGAGTTTCTCCAGCATTTTTTGTGAATCCCTAGACCTAGTTCAGTGAGCGTCCACCGAGGGTCACCCGGAGAGGTGACCGCGGAACCTCTCCGGGCGACCCTCGGTGGACGCTCACTGTACTAGGTCTAGGGATTCCTACTCTCCCGGGCAATATACCCTCCCTTTTTTCCAGGACCGAAAATGTCCGATTTTCGGAGCTTTTTGGTTTCCGGAATTTCGGATAAAAGGTTGTGCACCTGTATTACTAAACTGAAAAGAAAAGTTTGGCATGTTGACATGTTTTTGAAAATCCTGAATATTTTATGACTGAAAAGTATTCAAAACTAATCATGTGGATTAAGGATAGCAGTCACCTAGCCCGCTGAGTTCCTCCAGCTTTTTGTAGTAGTAGTAGTAATAATAATAATAATAATATCTGTCTATCTGTATAATAATACTATCTGTCTGACAATAATTGTACATCTATAGCAGTTATATTGATATTTAGAAGTTTGAACTTCTAATTGTATCAATATTTTTCCATTAATATTGGAGAATATTTCTAACCTTATATATGAAGCACCTGCAGTTCTGCACTTTGTTTTTAAAGTGTCCAGCTTGTATTGATTCTGCTCCTTAGCTGCTCCCCAGCATTAGAACTGATATTCTTGAGATATTGTGAACCAGTGCTTCAATTACATGACTGACATGTAGCAAAATATGAGAAATGTTATATGGTCCATTCTTTCTTTGTCTACGACTCAGTAGCCAATTACTCTTTGCTGCCTGAATGATAAAGTATAGAGTTGTATTCTAAGATGCATGCTCTGGAAACTTGGCAGTGAAAGATAGAATGTTTAAGGAGGAACTGCAGATTTGTCCCTCGGGTAAATCTATGCCCCTTGGTTCTCAATTTCCCTTGGAAAAAAATAGTGCATTTACCCCATCTACTCCTCATGATTTTACATCTCTAAAAGGTCAACTCTCAGCCTCCTGTGCACCCAAGGTAAATAATAATAATAATAATAATGGATGGGATTTATATAGCGCTTTTCTAATACTCAAGGCGTTTTACATCGTATTATTCATTCACTCCTCAGTCACACTCGGTGGTGGTAAGCTACTTCTGTAGCCACAGCTGCCCTGGGGCAGACTGACGGAAGCGTGGCTGCCAATCTGCGCCTACGGCCCCTCCGACCACCACCAATCACTCACACACAGGCAAAGGTGGGTGAAGTGTCTTGCCCAAGGACACAACGACAGTATGCACTCCAAGCGGGATTCGAACCGGCTACCTTCCGGTTGCCAGCCGAACACTTAGCCCATTGTGCCATCTGTCGTCCCACAAATGCACGTCCCAGCCTGCCCAATCTCTCCCTATAGCTCAGACCGAGTCCTGCCAACATCCTCGTAAATCTTCGCTGCACGCTTTCCAGCTCAATAGAATCTTTCCAACATCATAGATTACCAAAACTGAACACAATACTCCAAAAGTCACCTCATCAGCATCCTGTACAAGTGTAACATAACATCCCAGCTTCTATACTCACTCGACCGACTAATGAAAGCCAGTGTGCCAAAAGACTTCTTCACTATCCTAGCTACCTACAGCACCATTTTCAGGAACTTTGTATTTATTATCCTATATCCATCTGCTCTACACTCACTGCACTGGCACTCACTCTTCATCGGTTTAAAAAAAAAAGTGACCAATATTAAATATTCTACAGAAATTAATCACTGAATTAGATTTTAGATCTCCAATTGAACTTCTGTCTGAGATGTAGATATCTGACAGTCTGAGGAAGGGTCTCGACCCGAAACGTCACCTATTCCTTCGCTCCTTTGATGCTGCCTCACCCGCTGAGTTTCTCCAGCATTTTTGCCTACCGTTAATATATAAGATTAATCTTTTTCACTTCCAATGGTGTCATCCTTAACACTACATTTGTCAGCAGTGAGGATTTCAGAACTTAAGATTCCATAACTTCCATCACTGTTTCCTTCACATCATCAAGACTACTGGGGAACAAAGTAATTTGCTTAACATAGTGCAGACCAATCAAAATGTAGGAGGATGTAGAAGATATAGGCAAAACAGTCTGGCTTTGTTAAGGAAGAAGGTCAGGAAAAAATTACATCCGCCCCAAAATCCTGGACAGATATTACTTCGAATCACATTGTGTCCTTCTATGCTGGAATTTCTTAATTCAACTTCAATATCCGGAAGTGGCGGCGCTGCCTGGCAGCAGCGGCTCGCCTGCAGTCCGTCTGTTTTTTTTGGGGGTTTTTTTGTTTGCTTTCTTCTTTTCTGTTTTAGTTAAAGTTAGTTACGTTTAGTTTTATTAGGTTGTGTATGTGTGGGGGAGTGGGAGAAACATGGTTTTAGTCTCTTCTTTCGAGGGGGATGCGACATTTCTTGTATCCTCCGTCTGCGCTGAGGCCTAATGGAGGAACTGGCGGCCTCGGAGCTGTGGCGGCGTTCCGGCGGCGGCCCGACTTGGAGCTGTGGCAGCGGACCCGACTTCGGAGGCTCAGCCGCGGGCACAGTGGACGACATCGTCGGGAGCTTGCAGGTCACAGGTTGGTGACCTGTTTTTCTGGAGCTCCCGCAACAACAGCTTCGTCCGCTGGACTGGAGGGCGGCAGCTTCGACCACCCCGGGCCGCGGGGTTTTTAACCGGCCCGTTCACGGAGCACGGTTGAGCCGCGGGACTGACTTACCATCACCTGGCCTGGATCGCCTCAGCGCAGAGGGAGAACAAGGAGGGATGAGACAAAGACTTTAAGACTTTTGCCTTCCATCACAGTGAGCAGGTGCCTGGTTAACTCACTGTGGTGGATGATAAATTTGTGTTTATTGTGTGTTTTTGGTATTTTTATTATATGTATGACTGCAAGGCAACGAAATTTCGTTCAGACCAAAAGGTCCGAATGACAATAAAGGATACTTTGACTTTGACTTAATACAACTCGTTGGATTTTAAATGAACTTAATTTGTGCTTCTGCATAACCATGTATTTGTTTATCAAGCAAAATCAATACTCATTTGAAAATATCTTACTAGACTTGTTTGGAAGGACTGTAAATTACTTCGTCCACTCAGCTGAGCTACAATTCTAATCACTATTTGAATGAGCAAGAGATCTGTTGAACAAAAAAACAAAGTGCCTGGCCTTCCAGGCAGCATCTGCGAGTCATCGTTGTCACGACCTGAAACATCAGCTGTCCTTTTCCATTCTTGGCCTGCTTAGTTCATCCAGCATTTTGTTTTTTGCTCAAGATTCCAACATCTGCAGCCTCTTGCATCTCTAGATATCGGAGTGTTTTCATTTATTTTTAATTTAGGAATTTATAATACTTGGTCTGACGATGAGGGGCGGTAAAATGCTGCTCACCTGTCATGGTATATGAAGCACATGGTTTGCTGTGTTCCTCATAAAAGCAGAGTTAAATCTATTCTTGTTTTGAAGATGATTGGAACTTTGATTTTGGCAGAACAGTTTACGGTCAAACAGCAATGGGCAGTGGAGGCTGTAACTCGTGATATTTCAAGTATTTGGTGTGTGGAACCAAGTAATAGTTACTCAGATTTATAATATAACCAGTGAGGAGGTATTTTCCTGGTCCTGAATATTAAAATTAGATAAATTAGCAAAAAGACATCAAACTTGTCTGGTATTCCAGAAGCATATTTTCTTGTTCCCTTTATTGGGATTGTTGTATGGTAGCAAAGACGACTATTTTAGGATGGTCTATTCCATGATGATCACAACTAATAGGGTGAATATGGGGATGATGTTTCACATGATTGAGGAGTCTTGAACATAGAGGTTGCAGTCTTCAAATAGGACTGAGATGAGGATGATTTTTGTTTAAGCAGTGGCTGGTGAATCTTTGGGATTTTCTGCCCTTAAGGATTTGGAAACTTAAATCATTGAATTCATTCAAAACTTTGATTTCTTGATATGAAGGGATATGGGGATAGTTCAGCGATATGGTGCTACGGCGATGATCGGCTATTACTACAAGGGTCAGAGGGCCTACTGTGCTCCTACTTTCCCTGTTCAAATTGTCACATTTGCAGACTACCTGGTGAATCAACTTGGAGTCTATATCAAGCGTTATTTCTATAAAATCAACCTTCCATCTTCCCATCAAGGCTTGGATTTAGGTTTATTATCGTCACATGTACTGAGGTACAGTGAAAAACATAGTTTTGCATGCTTTCCAAATAGATCAGAGAATACAATACATGAGTACAATCAAGTCAAACTCAAGCACAATAGGCAATGCAAAGGGGAAGATACAAAGTACAGAATATAGTTCTTGGCATTGTGGCGCAACAGTTTCTTAGACAAAGTCCAATGTCTACTATGGGGTAGAGGTGAATCAGACAGTATTCTAGCTTATGGAAGCTGATGACACAGATGAAGAAGCTGTTTCTGAGTTTGGTGGGATGTGCTTTGAAGCTTCTATACCTTTAGCGAAGAAGGAACGATAGGGGTTGGGCAAGACTGTTCGAAGCATTGTGTAGTACAGATGGCGTAGATCATGGGGATTCTACACTGTGATGCACTAGGCTACACCTACAACTCTGCAATATCTTCCTGTTAATTTCTTGGGCTGAGTTGTTCCCAAACCCAGTTGTGATGCAACCTTACAGTATGCTTTCTACAGTGGATCTGTAGAATTTTGTAACAGTCATTGGAGGCATGTCGTATTTCCTCAATCACCTACAGAAGTAGAGGCATTGCTGTGCCTTCTTGACTGTTGCATTAATATGGATGGTCCATGACAGATCATTGGTAATTTTAACACCAACAAACTTGAAGTTCTGAAACATTTCCTCATCGATGCAATTAATGCTAATTGGGGCATATATTCCACCAGGCTTCTTCAAAGATATTTTGCACTTATTTCTTCCTCATATTTTGCTTCTCAATCCTGTGTCCCTTGTTCACTTCTTAGGCTGTCCCTCAGGGTTGAGAATCGCACCTACTGAGGTGGCTGACCTCTTGTTGACTGTCACGACATGGGCACGCATGTGGATAGTTTGAGAATGGGTACACTTCATCATTTACATTTGACCTTTGCGAGTTTCCAAGAAATGGACTCGAAGTTCTCCATGCC
Source organism: Amblyraja radiata (assembly GCF_010909765.2). Taxonomy (NCBI): domain Eukaryota; kingdom Metazoa; phylum Chordata; class Chondrichthyes; order Rajiformes; family Rajidae; genus Amblyraja; species Amblyraja radiata. The sequence goes on along the minus strand of NC_045993.1, from coordinate 4,160,358 downwards.
ATGCTTGTTCACCATTCTGAGTTATTTATCAGTGACTCTCACAAATCAGAAGTGGTTACATTTTCTTAGAGGCTCTGAGAAGATCTCTCTGACCTCAACCACAACAGGAAATTAAATGGGGTCCAAATACATGTCTGATTTGGTTGCCTGGTATCAGGCATGTGAACTACATGGTTTTCTCACGGGAGTGAATTACAACCTCAACAGTGGAGATCTTGGCTTGGGAGAGGATGCTAACACTGGTTCACTTATTCTGCCAATGGATTTGGAAAACTGAATTTATTCTGTTTAATACTGGCATTCTGCCCAACTGTTTTAGCCTACTTTGAGCTAATTATTAGTCTGGTTGCTCAGCAACTGTCAGCCGTCTCCTGGAAGCGAAAGGAACTAATGCCTGGGGCAGCAGAAGTGCAGCTGAGCTGGGCGTGAGAAATGGCAACTGGAGTTGCAGCACATGCTGCGGAATTGAGCAATGTCTGTGGGTGCATGATCATTTACGTACAACTCAACAATCGGATGATGATTAGCATCTCTTGTATTTGTCCTGCCCTTTTGCTTAGTACTTAGTGCTAAAATGAGTCAAGGCTATGAGCAAGTAAGGAGGAATTACTATTGTTGTATAAAAGTGCATGATGTTCCGATACTGCACAGCAGAATTTGCAATGCTCTTAAAATGAACTTTTGGTGATAGATGATTCTGTAATTATCTTCGTAGGTACTAAAAAAAATTCAACTTGGGCATTCAAGTTACTGAGGTAAAGCAATTATCTTGCACAAATTTATTGCTGTGCTTTTTTTAAAGTGGTATTTATACCTATACCTTTTGATAGGGAAGTTAATAATGTTTCAACGCAGAAGTGTTATTCCAAGGCTCCCATCCAAAGTAATTAGGAGGGAAAAAAATCTTTGATAAGTTAAATCTCGAAGCCAAACAGGTATTCACATACCTTTGGCAAAGGATGGTACAAAGTATACGTAAAATGAAATATAGAATTATTAGCAACTAATAGAAATGTATCCAATTTTGACAAAATAAAGATCAGATAGAAGCATATAAAGTTATGAGAGGCATTGAAGAAGTTCTCTGATGGGTGTTCTGTGAAACTCTCCCTCACTGCTCCCCCTCCGTGATCTCTGCTCAGTCTGAATAAGGATCCTGACCCGAAATGTCACCTATCCATGTTCTCCAGAGATGTATTGTCCTATGAGGAAAGGTTGGACAGGCTAGGTTTGTCATCTGTTGAGTTTGGAAGAGTAATGGGGACATAAAAGATCCTAAGAAGTTTTGATAAGATGGATGTAGTGAGTAATTTTTTTTCATGTGAGGAAACCTGTTATATGACATGGATAAGGCTAAATTATCTCAATAGTTGTGAGGTTTTTTTTTTAACTCTCTTCCCCATGACAGTGCACAGTCAGAACATTTTTAAGGTGCAGGTAGGTACTTGAAAAGCAAGGCAATGAAAGGTTCTTGCTGTAAATTGAATTGTGTAGTGTACTATGCAGTTAGGTGAACCATGATTTCATTCAATGGTGAGGAGGCTCGAGAAGTCGGGTGGCTAAAAACTGCTGGTTCATAGGTTCTCCTCCAGTTATGTCTGAAGCAGAAAATTTGGACATGCAATGAGCATTAATTGTGTTCCTTTTGGGTCATTTTTAACAAGAGACTTTAATTTAAATGTATCTGTATTTTTTATCAGGTTTGATCATTTGACGAGTAAAATAAAGAATTTATCTCAGAATAACTAATTAACTATTTAGGACTTTAAGGGAAATATTCTTGCCTAAGAATTGTAAATCTTCATGAATTGAAGTCATGTTCATTGAAGATGGGTCAATAGATTTTTGGTTACTCAGGGAATTGAATGATTATTCAACCATCCCCATACTGTCTTTGGAGAGTATTGTTATAGACTATAGAGCATTTAACATGCTCCTTTTCCTTAGAATATCCCTTGATATTGAGGAAGACTTCTATTCCAGTTCCATGGGTTCTGAGTTATTTGAGGAGTACCATGTGTGAACAACTAACTCTTTCACAGAGGAAGCAAGGGTTGCAAGATGGGCAAGTGGATAGTTTGTAAAGTAGTATACTTTCCGTCATTTACATGGTATTTCTGAGTATGGCCTACATATTGGTCATTCGGGGTACTCGGTGCCACTCCAAATGCTCCTTATCTCTTTGAACAGTTCTAGATCAAGAAGTCTTCTCATGAGTCATAGATTGATGCTTTTTATTTGCAAGGTTTGAAAATATCCTTGAATTTATTCCGAGTGCTTGGTAATCTATTTTCTGTGCCAGTTGGGAATAATGTATTTGTTTTGTGATGTCAAGGACACAAACTGCATAGTCTGCTCGATAGAGCCAACTGAGTGTGATTATGCTCAAGGCCGGGAATTTGACCTTGGATGATATTTTCCACAACCTTCCAGTGAATTTGAAGGATATGTTTCTGTGGAGACTATGACAGTGCTTTGAATTACATGCTGTAGGTAGTTCAAGTCTCTGAGGTACATTAGAGGGCAAGGAGCACTGATACGTAGTAAAATTATTTTTGTGCCATGATTGAAGTCTTGATTTTTGTTTTTAAGGACCTTTCTCTCAGTCAACCAAATGTTGTGCTGAAACACTGAAGATAGTGGTGTATTTCATCACTGATGCCAACCTTCGCCGAAATGTGGCTCCAGAGAATGTTCAAGGTATTTTATTGTCACGTGTACCAATTGAGGTACAGTGATATGCGATTTACCATACAGCCATACTAAAAAAAGCAACAAGACACACGACTACATAAAAGTTAACATAAACATCCACCACAGCAGATTCTACATTCCTCACTGATAGAAGGCAATAAAGTCTAATCTTCCCTCTTCATTCTTCCGCGATCGGGGCAGTTGAACCATCGCAGTAGGGGCGATCGAAGCTCCCACAACTGGCGAATGAAGCCCCCAAGTCGGGGCGGTTGGAGCTCCCATGATCGGGGTGGTCGAAGCTCCTGCGGCCTGGAGCTCCCGGTTGGACCGTAACCAAGGATGATGAGCTCACGATGGTGGAGCTTCGCAGGCTCCCATGGTTGGAGCTTCTGAGGTCGATTCCCGACAGGCATCACCATGTTAAGTCCTGCAGGCTCCTGTGGTTGGAGCTCCCAAAGTCGGTCCCCAGCAAGAGTCCGCCAACTTCTACATGGTGAAAGCAAAACGTATAAACATGGCCTTTATTAAAATCTGACAATGTGCACTTTAACCGCGTGTGATTTTTCCTATTACAAATCTAAACATTGTGGAGTCCAGAGGCAAATAAGTAAATGATGGGCCTTTGTCCCAAACATTATGAAGGGCACTGTACATTTGGAGACAGAACTCCAGGTCACAATTGACTTATTCAATTGAGGCATAGTAATTAACAGGCCTTGCATTTGACATCAGCAATAAAATGTAGAGAACAGATCAGAACCGGCATCGATGACCCAGGAAAGGTCAATTTTTGGTTGTGGACGGGTTGAAAATAAAGTGATACGAACAATGAAATTAGCTGGATGACAAATTCCTACACAGACGAAGGAGGAAGTCTGGCCCTTAAGCTAAAGGGAGACAAACTGATCTTCCTGGATAACTTCAGCATGAAGATGCAATTTTCTGATCAGCAAAATGTTTGGAGCACAATATTGTCACAACCACTGCCTTATTTCATTAGAAAGATGAGAATATTATCTCTTGATAATAGCTTTGTCCTGACACTGGCACCTGTTAGCTTGCATCATTGAGTAAAGGACCATAAGGATCTCTGCATCACTTGTACAATGACAGGTGGACTGATCACTCCCTCATCTCTTCTGTCATCTCCATCAACATATCTCCAAAATGCTGCCATGAGAAAAATGGAGAAAGCCAATAGGAACCGCACAGTATCCACAACCAACGCACTTCCCAGAGGGCAACCATGATCGACACCTGTGAAATAACTGGTTTTGTTTGAAAATAACCAGAGGTTCCAGGAGCTAAATAACTGCATATGTAATACATTGCTAAAGTTGAAGGTACTGTGCCTCACGGTGAATAAAACAGATCTGCAGACACCGGAAGATGGAGAAAATCCAGCAAAAATCCAAAGATCTAGAGAACAGATGGTGGAGGAAGACGAACAGATGGTGTACGAGATTAGCAACTCTGATATCCATGATGTGCACATGTTCTTCACTGCTGTCAAGGCCATCTATGCCCCAAAATCAGGGCCATAGATGGCCATGTGGACATTGAAGAACATGTGCATGTTATGGATATCAGAATTTCGAATTCCAGAATATCAAGGCATCACTCCCTGAATGCATCACTCTCAATTACCATTCATATTGTTCTGCTGAACCTGCTGTTCTTTACTATTGTGCTAATTGAGCCAATGGTCCTGTCAAGCAAGCAGATTTGAGCAGATTAAATATCTGGACGTTTCTCACGCATTGGCAGATACTGACAGTGTTCTAGCTGGATACAGTCAGCATTGTGGTTGAATAATCCTCTCGTATAGACTTGCCAGTTCCCGCATTAGTATTTTAAAGTGTGCTGTACAGGTCATTGGAATATTTAAATAGGGAGATGAATCGGTATGTTTTTCTAAACTGGCTAAAAGTAACAATATGATTCTGATTTGCATATGCATTGGATTGGCTGATATGGGTTTGTATTAAGCCTAAAAATTTGCAATTTCCCCGGTGTGTTGTGTTTTGCATTGTATACTAATGCTGTATAAGTATTCAAAGATATGAATGTTTTAAAGATGAATGTGCACATGGTAATGTCATATTGACAATTAGAAAAGGAATTACTTGCAGATTCAAGATGGATGATTTTTTTTTGGTCGGAGGGGGGAAGGTTATCTTCATCAGTGATGCCATGATGAATTGATGTATGTAAGAAATAATCGTTCTGAAAAGCAGGCATTGAAAAAAGACCATCTCTGATCGGGATAGTGATCTTTCTCCCGAGTCAGTTGAGGACATAAAATAAATTAGATTAGTTCCCGGCGAGTAGCCCGTCCGGGAATGTTCCTGGTGTAGACGTCGGACCCGCCTGGTAGACCCAGCTCGCCAAGGAATAATCATTGTTGGGACCCGTGAGAGTGACGAGAGACCCTCTCAACCGCCAAGAGTGAGGTGGGCCGACGAGGAGTGAGGAGGGCCGCTGGGGCTGTGAGGAATGCCATCGAAAGCTCCCTGTGAGCGCCACTAAGCTATCCAAGAGAGGACCGGGTGGCGGGCAGCTGAGGACGGGCTCACGGTGACTGCCAGAGGTCGGACGGGGCTGCGGTGGATACCGGAGGTTGCATGGGTCTGCAATGGGTGCCAGATGTCTGTCGAGGATGTGCCACTAAGAACAAAGTGGGACCAGCACGTGTGCTGCTGAGAACAAAGAGGCCATTGAGGACTGAATAATGAAATATAATTAATACTTTGTAACTTTGTCAATACCCTATGCGTGGCGACTCTGCATACCATGTGTATGGTCTGCAAAACAGAATTTTCACTGACATGTCACATGATAATGAAGTATCAATCAATCAATTTGTTTATTGTCACGTGTACCGAGGTACAGTGAAAAGCTCTTTGTTGCATACTATCCAGTCAGCAGAAGACTATACATGATTGCAATCAAGCCGTCCACAGTTTACAGATACACAATAAAGTTTGGTGCAAGATAAAGTCCGATTAAAGATAGTCCAAGGCTCTCCAATGAGGTAGATGGTAGGTTAGGACCGCTTTCCAGTTGGTAATAGAATGGTTCAATTGTCAACAGCTGGGAAGAACCTGTCCCTGAATATGGAGGTATGCACTTTCTTACTTCTGTACCTCTTGCCTGGAAGGGGAGAAGAGGGAGACACCAATTATACTAGTGACCTTGCCGAGGTTGTGTCACGTGTCGATGGAGGTTGGTTTGCATGATGGTCTGAGCTGTGTCTACAATTCTCTGCAATTTTTTGCGATCTTGGATGGACTTCGTCTCAAACCATGCTGTGGCGCATTGCCATAAAATGCTTTCTGCAGCCCATCTGAAGACATAGTAAGCACGTTTATTGGCCAAGTGTTCACATACAAGGAATTTGCCTTGGTGCTCCGCCCACAAGTAACAACATGATATACAGTGACAGTAACGAATGACTCAGAAAACACTAAACATTAATAATAAAATATTAATGATAAAACACCATTGATCAAGCATGTGAAGCAACAAAATACCAGATCAAAGGGAGGCTACAGATTTTTGGCTGTTGAGTAGAGCAACTTCTCGTGGATAAAAACTTTTTATGTCTGGCTGTGGCAGCTTTGACAGTCCGGAGTCGCCTTCCAGAGGGAAGTGATTCAAGGAGCTTGTGGCCAGGGTGAGAGGGGTCGGAGATGATCTTGCCCGCTCCCTTCCTGGCCCTTTCAGTGAAGGGAAGGTTGCAGCCAATAACCTTCAGGTGTCGTGCTTGGTGGCTGAGCCGAACCAGACCATGATGGAGAAGGTGAGAACAGACTCTACGATGGCCGTGTAGAATTGGACCATCATCAACTCGGATAGGTGAGAGTTGTTGGGAGTGTGCCGAACCTCCTAAGCCTTCTTAGGAAGAAGAGGTGTTGGTGTGCATTTTTGGCCATTGCTTCAGTATGCCTGGTCCAGGACAAGTTGCTGGTGATATTTAATCCTAAGAACTTGAAGATATTAACCATGTCTACTTTGGCACCACTTCACTTCCTGAAGTCGATCACAAACTTCTTTGTCTTGCTGACATTGAGGGAAATGTTCTCGTCTTGGCACCAGGTTACGAGTTTCTTAAACTTCTTCTTGTACTCCGTCTCATCATTATCTGATATCCGGCCCACTATGGTGGTGTCGTTGCGAATTTGTAAATTAAGTTGGAGTCGGTGATAATGTGAAGCAATCGGGTTGGGACCAACCAGTTAGCGAGTTCGGTATTCTGAAAAACGCAAGGAATCGAAGGTCATATGCCATAAAGAAAAAGTGAACGAAGCGCTGGCTGAAGAAACTGTGTATAAGTTCTTATTTTTATTCATAATTAATGTGTAAAAATATATTTAATCTGAGGAACGGGGGTGCCAGATAGCGGGAGAGCGGGGTGTAACAACGAGAGAGAGGGGGCAGATGCGAGTGGGAGGAGCAAGCACACAGACCCGCACCTCATCCGCAGCCAGGATCGAACCTCGACACCTCCGGCCGCCTCCGGACAGGGATAGGACGCCCGGGAGGGGACGTTGACGGCCCAGCAGCAACTCAACAGCGCCTGCAGCGTCGGAGACCCGACACCGACCCCACGGAGCAGCACGAAGCATAAAGCACTCACCGAAGCATTAAACGACAAAATCATCGTAGCTTTATACAAAGGAACAATAAATACAACTAGGTTGAAAGCAGTATTTTCTTACCTAGAAAAATCAAAGCTGGAAAATACGAATGAAACGAAGGTCTGATAACACAGCAGATCCGCTAACGACAATGAGTATGATGAGTGACCTATGACCTGGGCATGCGCAGTCGGAATACCGAACTCGCTTATTGATAAATGTGAGAAACTTTATTTTGCAACATATCTTTTGTTCAGTCCTTGAAATTTTGAAATATTCGTATTTCAGCCGACTTTCCTTCATTGTAATATTTGTGGCCACAGAAAATAATTACATTAATTATTTCACAGCTTTAAGTGTTTATTCAGATTCTGGGGGAAATTGTAATCTTTCAACTTGTACAATGTCCATTGAATTATTTTAAGAAAAGGGAAGTTTGTGTATTACAGTGCTTCTATATCATGTTCAGGAGTTATCGGGAGAAGGCAGGAGAATGGGGTTCGGAGGGCGAGATGATTGAATGGCGGAGCAGACTTGATGGGGCAAATTACCTAATTCTGCTCCTATCACTGAGCTTACAAACACCTGATTTATGTGCTCTGGAGTGAAACTTGAGGCTATGTAATCTCAGTTGGGCAAGAACCTCACTCTTAAAACAATTATTTCAACTTCTATGTAAAGTCAAATCGATCCATAGTGATAGGTGTATTAAAGTGTATTGAATGCATTTTGCTCATATAAAATGAGTCATTCAACTAAATTGGATTTTTTTTTTTTTGCTGCATTTGCTCTCCAATTTTGATATATTTCTGACTCCGTTGACTAATTTGCTGGGTTATATTTCCAAGGATTCAAGTCTTTAAGACCATGTGGTTTCTGTTAATTCAAGTCAATATTGGCAGCTGTTGGAACCACTGGTGACATCCAAGATACCCACATTGGGAAATATATACTTCCAGGTGGTTAACAATTAGCAGTAGAAAAACCATAAGGCATTTTTCGGGGGGGGGGGGGTTCCTGACTCTGAAGCAAACTACATGCGTTCTACTTCTACAGTCTGATTAGATATCAAGCATTATAGACACGCATCTGAGACGTGTAAAGGACATTTAACCATTGTCTTACTTAATTCTTTAAAATACCCTGAAGGTACTCGGGAGTGGAGAGAGTGTTCTTACAGGTATGATCAATACAGTGAAATCTCTAAAATTAATCCTGAGATTTGTAGCAACGATATATCATTAATTGCTCTAATCTATCAAAGTTTAGACAAATTGTGTAAACTCACATTCTTACTGTCCAAATTTTTGTCCAAATACTTTACAGGTGATTTGTAGTTAAATAATTAAATTCACTTGCTATGATGAAAGTTTACAACTGAAAATTCTTCACAACAGACAGGACAAAACAGTCACTAATAATTTAAGTTATGTATAGTTGTTGCGCAATATTGAGCAACACAATTTGAAAGGCCAGATTTTATAAATTTACAAGTGAAAACAAAAACACTGGAGTTACTCAGCAGGTCTGGCTACATTTGTGGAGAGAGGGAAATACAGTTCAGGATCTGAAACATTAACTCTTGTTTCCCTCTCCGCACGTGCTGCCTGACTTACTTTCAGTATTTTTTGTTTTAATTTTAAACTTCTAGCAGCCTTCTGTATTTTGCTGTTTGTTTTTGGAATCCCGTCAGTATACTTGGTGAAACTTTATATTCTCAACACTCTGTAATAACAGTTAGTGGGTTGAATAAAATTCAACTATATTCTTGACACTGATGTGTTAATAAGATGTGTCTGTTGCATGTTTATTCTCTGTTGAACATTGCTTATTAAAATGCTTTGTTAGAGTCTAAAGTTATTTCCTAATTTCTTTCAGGACGGACCAAAGTGTAACACTGAATGGTCTGCTTGAAATAAACCAAAAGGTACGGTAGTATTTCTATGTTTATGTTAGCAAACAAAATTTGCTATTGCATAAGCGTGTCATGTTTTTCTCTCAGGATGACACAAAGGAGCTGCTCAAATTATGCATACCTGTGCCCTTTTTCATGCCCCCGTTCAACTGGCATTTGTGTGAGCCCAGATAAGAGCATCATTTCTGAGCCTCTTCCTGTTCTTGTCCCACGAATTCACTTTTCAGCATGGATTACTGGGTGGTCAGAAGTAGCAATTCTAAATGACATTTGCCAGTACTTTATACATTGCATTTATTTGCTGAGCCAGTGCAGAACCACCATATTCAATTGAATAAGATGTGCTCTGAAGTTAATCTTAACTTGCGAAAGGCTGGGGAAGTTTCAATTGCAATATCTTGAGCGCAATTGTTTTTTTGTGCTCTTTTGCATGTGAACTCTTGAGGACTTTTTTTCAGCAACTGGATTGGTAGTGTCAATGTATGTACCCAGTTATTATTGTTGGAAGGAAGCATATGATATATAAGGAAAATGAAATTCAAAATCTTCTTGGTGGATGAAGTTTGGTTCTTAACATGCAGGTATGGGTGATGTGCAATGGAAACTTTACTGATCAGTAATCTGAAATTACTTTGTAGGAGCCACTGGTGGAATGAATCGTAGACCACCTTCTGACTTGTGTTATATCCAAACTGAACTCGGATGTCCATTCCACTTTGACGCATTTGCTATCTGAAATCAAAACGGTATTTTACAAAGATGTGAAAGGAAAAAGCAAAAAAGGCATTGTTTTTTAAATAATAATTTGAGTGTTGTGGGACAAGCAAACAATTGAACTACTCTCCATACTTGAATCTCGCAGTGTATGTAAGAATCCTACAGACATTAAAATTACGTTAATCAGATGTTTTACTGAATTGATGGAAAAATTAATACATGCAAATATTGGGTTCAAGTTGAGACTCCTGTATTTTCTTTCCTTTTCAAATGACTCGTATTGACATTCAAAATGGCTCCTTGTCCAAATTGGGGAAAACATTTTGAGATCATCATTAAATAAAATCAATGCTTTTGTGTCATTGCAACAGAATTTTGCATCCATGTCATAAGACTAGTTTAAAATATATTTCTTGATCAGGTGTGTGTGGTTGATGGGGTGATGAACGTCATTAGCAGCAAAAGCAAGAGTATTTCATTGGATACATTTAATTATTTTTTGAACCACCATGCACAAAGTGGCACAAAGTCTAAAGCGTATAACTTTAATGTGAAAGGAGCAAACTTTAAAGGAGATGTGCAGCGCAGATCTTTACAGGGAGGGTGATGGGTGCCTGGAAAGTGCTGCCAGGGTGGTGGAGGAGGCAGATATGAAAGTGGCATTTGAGATGATTTTTTTTGTAGTTGCATGGATATGCAGGGAGTGATATGGATCACTTAGTCAGATGCAATTAGTTCAGCGAGATCGTGTTTGACATGGTTAGCACTTTATGAGCCAAAAGGCCTATTCTTGTGCTGTACTTTTCTACATTCTAAGCCTTTTATCATAATGGAGTATATCTCAGCATGTGCCAGTACACTATAAAATAAATATCTCCATTCTGATCTTTCATGAAAGTGGCCTGGCACCTTGACACATGGAATGCATCTGCATGCCCATATTTTAAAGTGTAAACATATCTATAAAATCCGCTTTCTGGATGCTGTTACACTAATTTAATTATGAAGCATTGGTTAAATGGCAAAATCAAGGATGTCACATGTTTAATTCCTGATCTATTCTGACTTAATATAATTTCAGCCAATGTATTTATCTTCATCTCTGTGGACATGAATTCTACAGAAAAATAGTTACGCTCATTGGCCTGGAACTTAACCTGCTTTGGTAAGATTTTCTCAAACATTCTGCTGACTTTTGTCTAGACTTATCGAGGAATAATAAATGCATATCTGGAAAGGAGGAAGAAAATTCTAGCGTCGGATAGAGGGCATATGAATTTCACTTGGGCACCTTTCTATTTTGTGTGTGAATTTGCCATTTAAGTGAATCAGATTTTGTAACCTGAAACGTGCCCTTTTTCCACTTTATCCCATTAGCAAAAGAGCAAGAAACATAAGGTAGCTTCAAATTGCACACTAAATGGACGGTTACATTCACTGCACCAGTATCCCTTAATTTTCCAGCATGATTATACTGTAGGAACATGGTCATCACAAAAATGGCACCATTACTGTTCTTCCAGTGAGCACCAAGTACTAAACGCACAGAACGATAAAATCATGCTTTCGTGCTCCAGTAAACTTGGCCGCATCTACTATTTCAAACAGAATTTATGGTTTTGAATTAAACACCAATCATTCTTTTTGGATGGATAGAACACATCTACAACCCTTGACCTTGGACTATTAAACTGAACAGTGCTGGAAATACACAGCAAGACAGACAGTGTCTGTGGAGAGAGAAATAGAATGTTGAAAGGGTATTAACTTGAAACATTAACTCTGTTTTTCTCTCCACAGATGCTGCCAGACCTGAGTATTTCTGGTCTTTTCTGCTTTTATTTGAAATTCATCTGCAAAATTTGCTTTTTGGGATTAAACCATCCTCTATCATATTTTGTTCCTGATCTCTCTTCACAGCTGTGTTTCTCATTAACTGCCATTATTAGTGCTGACTTGTACAGCTCTCAACAAAATACTAAATTGTTTTTATGCTTCCTGCATCTGTATTAGGTTTGTACAGAATCTCCCAATTTGTTTTATTTCTCCAATTTGAGCTTAGGGGTGGGGTGGAATGGGGCTGATATTTATATTGGATAACCTAAAAAAAAAATTTAAACATGCAAGTAGATCACTGCTGATGTGCTGGAGAGGTTCAAATTTTGGCAGTATTCATCAAAGATATGCAGTAACATTTTTTGAGGAAAATACAGTCTTAAGAGCCTGTACCAAATGAAAATCCAAATATAGCAAATGAAACAGTTTAAATAGTTCTGTTCCTTAAGTGAGCACCATACAACAGGTAGCATTCATTCTTTTGATTCAGCCTTGTTTCCTATTCTCAACACTTGCAATGTAAGAAGAAATGAGTGCAGAACCTGTATCTTGCTGATCGTGGAAGACTGTTTCCCTTCTGCTTTTCTATTTGTTTTTTCCTAATTCACCTTGCCTTCTATCATATTTTATTTCGCTGACATATTCTTCAGCAAACTTGATTGGGTATTGACTTTACAAATCATAACATTACTTGATGTCCTTAATTATTTGCCTTTCTTATGCTGTTTAATATTATTCTAAATTTAATTTGGGTTGGAAGGTAAGCTTTTCACATGCCTCCAATTGCCTTGCTCTTTTCCTTTGTTTAAACATCTCTGCATTTGCTGCTGCAGTGAGAAACCAAAGACCTGCCCAGGTTGACAGAATTTTGATACTCTCCAATCTTGCAATTCGCGGATGATTTTTGTCTTTGGTTTCAGAAAATCTTCTTTTGACAGTCAAAGGCAATGAGCCCAAATATTGATGCCCACTGATCGTCACACCTCATGGGCATGGGGTGGGGAGGGGAGAATAGCACTGCTGCTTTACAACTTGGATGGACCTGGCTGATCTTGATCGTGGGCGCCCTGTGTGGAATTTGCACGTAATCCTGTGACTGGATCCAGTTTCTGCTGAATGGTCAACATCACAAAGATACATTGGTGGATTAATTGGCAAACTATCCATTCATGTAGTAAGTATTAAAATCAATGGTGATTTGATGGGAATTTGAGGGAATAAAAGTAATCAACAACCTCCCAGACAGCCATGATCCATTGCAATTCACCTACTGCTGCAACAAGTACACGACAGATGCATCTCCTTGCCTCTACATTCATCCCTGGAACATCCAGGTAACAATAACAGTTGTGTCAGACTACAGTTCTGCGTTTATTGACTACATTTCTGCCTTCAATACCATAATGCCAGCCAAACTCGTCTCCCAATTCCTGGTCCTAGGAGTCAGCAGCTAGATCCTTAACTTCCTGACACATAGACCACAATCGATGAGGATAGGGGACAAAAGAAAATTATCGGCGATAATTCGCAACACCCTGCAAGGATTGACCATTTTTTAGCTTTGGAAAAATTCCTTTGTTGTTTTAGCAGTATGTTTAGGACCATTGTCTTGCTGTAGAAAGAACTGCCGGCTAATGAGTTTTGAGGCATTTGTTTGAACTTGAGCTGATAGGATGTGTCTATGGACATCAGGATTCATTATGCTACTACCATCAGCAGTTATATCATCAATGAAGATAGGTGAACCAGTACCTTCAGCAGCCATACATGCCCAGGCTATAACACCCCCACCACCGTGTTTTACAGATGAGGTGAATGCTTTGGATCTTGGGCAGCTCCTTCTCTGCTCCATACTTTGCTCTTGCCATCACTCTGATATGTTAATCTTCGCCTCATCCATCCACAAGACCTTTGTCCAGAACTAGTTGCTCCTTTAAGTACTTCTTGGCAAACTAACCTGGCCATCCTATTTTTGTGGCTAACCAGTAGATTCATCTTGCAGTGTAGCCTCTGTATTTCTTCTGTGGACAGTAGTCAGTGACAAATTGATACCTGACTCCCGAAGAGTGTTTCTGATCTGTCTGTCAGGTGTTTGGGGATTTTTCTTTATTATAGAGAGAAATTCTTCTGTCATCAGCTGTGGAGGTCTTCCTTGGCTTGCCAGTCCCTTTGCGATTAGTAAGCTCACCAGTGTTCTCTTTCTTCTTAATGATGTTCCAAACAGTTAATTTTGGTAAGCCTGAGGTTTGGCTGATGTCTCAACAGTTTTATTCTTGTTTCTCAGTCTCATAAAGGCTTATTTAACTTTAATTGGTACAACTTTGGTCCTCATGTTGATAAACAGCATTAAAAGTTTCCAACGGTAAAGGAAAGACTGGAGGAAAGACTAGGCGCTGAGAGCTCTCTTATACTTGCATTAAAGAGGCAATTAAACACACCTGAGCAATTACAAACAGGTGTGAAGCCATGTGTCGCAAACATGATGTCCTGAAATGGGGAGACTATGTATAAACACAGCTGTAATTTCGACATGGTGAAACCAAAATGTATAAAAATAACCTTGAATGAAATCTGACCATGTTCACTTTAACTAATTTTTTTCTATTACAAATCTCAAACTGTGGAGTACAGAGGCAAATAAATAACTGATGGGTCTTTGTTTCAAACCTTATGGGGGGAACCTACTCTGCATTCACAACTCTGCAGCCAAATTCTACTCTATCTCCATTTACAATGACATTACTACAATGGGCCGGATCTCAAAAAATTTTGAGATGAAATACAGGAAGGAGACAGGAAGCAGAGTAACACGATGTCATGACACCTCTGTCTCTCTCAAGGTCAGAAAAAAGGAACTAGTTGTCGACTTCAGGAAGCTGAGTGGTGTATACACTACAGCCTGTATCAATGGTGCCGAAGTAGAGATTGTTGAGAGCTTCAAGTTTCCAGGTGTAAATATCATTCACAATTTGGTCTGATCCAACCACATTGATGTGCGGCCAAGAAACCACCCATGCTTCTTACTACTTCCTCGGAAGGCTAAGAAGATTTAACATGTCTCAATTAACTCTTACCAATTTCTACATATGCACCATAGAAAACATCCTAAGTAGATGCATCACAGCTTGGTATGGCAACTTCTCTGCCCTAAACTGCAAGAAATTACAGAATTGTGAATGCAGTCCACCATGCAAACTAGTCTAACCTTTGGCTTAATTGATTCCAATGATACAATGCTGCCTCTGAAAAGTAGCCTGCATAATCAAGGATCATTCACACCTCGGTTATTCTCTCTTCGCATCTCCTGTTTGGGCAGAAGATACATAAGCACGAAAGCTACCAGATTTAAAATCAGCTTCTTAGCTGGTGTTATAAGATTCTAGCACGGACCTCTATGCTAAGAATGAATTCCAATCTATCTGGTTGTGGCTCTTGCAGTTTTTTTTAATCTGTACTTTTCTTTGTAGGTGTAATACTATATCCTACAGTCTGTTTATTTTATCTTTTGCACTACCTATGTACTTGTGTATACCGGGACAGCTTGGAAATCGAAAGTTTCAATTGTATCTTGGTGCATGTGACAATAATAAAATGTTGGGGCTACAAGAAAATAAGTTGGTAAAATGCAATTGGTAGAATTGTAGAAAATAATCACTTGTGCTCTTTCCCAGGGCAAACATTGCTTTAATCATCATAATTACATTGATTTCAGTTTCCATTATTTAAGTTGCAGTTGTAGCCCTTTTCACCCTTTCACATCATATCTGGCCAGCCCTTTGTCTTTAATGTGCTGTTATGCCAGTTGTACTACTATGATAGTTGGGAAGGCCATATTATTAAGGACTAAAATGCAGACAGGGATTATTGAGAGTATCTTTTATTCTTTATTGTTTTACTTGTAAAGCCAATGAACCTCATATACAGTGGCTTGCAAAAGTTTTCATACCCTTGAACTTTTCCACATTTTGTCACGTTACAACCACAAACGTAAATGTATTTTATTGGGATTTTATGTGATAGACCAACACAAAGTGGTGCATAATTGTGAAGTGGAAGGAAAATGATACATGGTTTTCAAATTTTTTTACAAATAAAAAACTGAAAAGTGTGGCGTGCAAAAGTATTCAGCCCCCCTGAGTCAATACTTTGTAGAACCACCTTTCGCTGCAATTACAGCTGCAAGGGTATTGGGGTATGTCTCTACCAGCTTTGCACATCTAGAGACTGAAATTTTTGCCCATTCTTCTTTGCAAAATAGCTCAAGCTCAGTCAGATTGGATGGAGAGCGTCTGTGAACAGCAATTTTCAAGTCTTGCCAGAGATTCTCAAATGGATTTAGGTCTGGACTTTGACTGGGCCATTCTAACACATGAATATGCTTTGATCTAAACCATTCCATTGTAACTCTGGCTGTATGTTTAGGATCGTTGTCCTGCTGGAAGGTGAACCTCCGCCCCAGTCTCAAGTCTTTTGCAGACTCTAACAGGTATTCTTCCAAGATTGCCCTGTATTTGGCTCCATCCATCTTCCCATCAACTCTGACCATCTTCCCTGTCCTTGCTGAAGAAAAGCATCCCCACAGCATGATGCTGCCACCACCATGTTTCACAGTGGGGATGGTATGTTCAGGGTGATGTGCAGTGTTAGTTTTCCGCCACACATAGCGTTTTGCATTTAGGCCAAAAACTTCAATTTTGGTCTCATCTGACCAGAGCGCCTTCCTCCACATGTTTGCTGTGTCCCCCACATGGCTTGTGGCAAACTGCAAACGGGACTTATTATGGCTTTTTTTTTTCAACAATGGCTTTCTTCTTGCCACTCTTCCATAAAGGCCCGATTTGTGGAGTGCACGACTAATAGTTGTCCTGTGGACAGATTCTCCCACCTGAGCTGTGGATCTCTGCAGCTCCTCCAGAGTTACCATGGGCCTCTTGGCTGCTTCTCTGATCAATGCTCTCCTTGCCCGGCCTGTCAGTTTAGGTGGACGGCCATGTCTTGGTAGGTTTGCAGTTGTGCCATACTCTTTCCATTTTCGGATGATGGATTGAACAGTGCTCCGTGAGATGTTCAAAGCTTGGGATATTTTTTTATAACCTAACCCTGCTTTAAACATCTCCACAACTTTATCCCTGACCTGTCTGGTGTGTTCCTTGGGCTTCATGATGCTGTTTGTTCACTAATGTTCTCTAACAAACCTCTGAGGCCTTCACAGAACAGCTGTATTTATACTGAGATTAGATTACACACAAGTGGACTCTATTTACTAATTAGGTGACTTCTGAAGGCAATTGGTTGCACTGGATTTTATTTAGGGGTATCAGAGTAAAGGGGGCTGAATACTTTTGCACGCCACACTTTTCAGTTTTTTATTTGTAAAAAAATTTGAAAACCAAGTATCATTTTCCTTCCACTTCACAATTATGCGCCACTTTGTGTTGGTCTATCACATAAAATCCCAATAAAATACATTTACGTTTGTGGTTGTAACGTTACAAAATGTGGAAAAGTTCAAGGGGTATGAATACTTTTGCAAGCCACTGTACATACGTGCATGCGATATGGTACCTTTTAATGTTTAACTGAAATGGCATTATCCTTTAATTTGACTACACTGTACGGTTAACAGCACATGTCATTGCAGCCAGACATACACTGTATCAAACACACACGCAAGTGATTTTTAAAGTAGTTTTTAGCTAATTGGTATTCCAATGAAATGTCACTGAAATTCAACAATGCAACGGAGAACTTGATGGTTCTGTGTAGTTAGTTCATAAATTCTGGGAGAAGAATATGGCCATCTGGCCTATCAGGTCTACTCCGCCATTCAATCATGGCTGATCTATTTTTCCCTCAACCCCATTCTCCTGCTTTTGCCCCATAACTTCTGACACCCTTACTAATCAATTGTAGTAATCCACTAAATTGATCCTGAGATTTTGGGTTGTTTGTATTTTGTTTGTAAATATGCTTTATTTTACCTGATGATCTGAATACTATTGTAATTATTTGACACCGAAGTGAATGCTTCAACACACATTATTTTGCCATAAATACTTGTTTAAAAACAAAAATCAACAAAGCTATAACAGTACAACTTCTTTAAATTTCTCTTTCTATAAGATTTAAATGTTTGCATTAAGAACTCAAAGTGGACAGTGTGTCCTGTGGTTTGTGTAGAAGCAGGCCTTCTGCTTGTTAAAAGTAGATCAGTAATTAAGTTGCATGTTTTGCTTAAAAAGTGGCATGAAAATGGATTTTCACAGAATAAATTAGTTGTAATGAAAAAGCTGTTACACTAAAATGATATGCATCAGGGGTTGGCTGGCCTTCATGTTTGCTTTTTGTTGATTTATTAGATAATTAACCTTATGACATTAACGTGTAGCACTTGAATACTAACTGGTTGCGTGTTGAACTAATTAAATTGAACATGTAGTTTAATAAGACTTGAATGCATTTTGTAACCGTTCTATAGTCATTGTTTTCAATATTGACTAGATAAGCTACCTGATGCCCTCTGTGCTTTGTACCATAACCTTCAATATCGAGGTAAAAAAAACAAATAAAACAGTAAAGGAGCATGCAGTTCAAAATTCAATTAGGTGAGGAAATAGGTTCCTTCTAAAAGGTGTTAAACAACAATAATGCCATCTTTTGGATCAACTGTTTTGAATAATTATTTTAGGAGAGCGAGTAATAAAACAAAATCATATTTTTCCCAATTATTGGTTTGTGGTATGAGTTTTTATCTGAAAGTTCTAGCACCACCATGTTTCAGTAAATCCTGGATACATCTTAAAAGTAATAGGAATACCAACCTGCCAAACTTGTTTTGAGTTTTATTAAGGAATAAAACAATATCTTGAAGTCATTGTTCTCATCTTTCTCATTCCTTCAAGGGTGAATTGTTTCCTCTCCGATCCATGATTTTTAAAATTGAGATGGTTAATGAGGCTTATGTTGGATCTACAAACTCTGCTACAGGAGATGTTTGTAGTGAAGGGATGGTAGAGGAAATGGTGTACTCTTTTGCAGCTTCCACTAATCCTTGTACTTTTGATATGGAGACTAGATTTTCAGTTACCATGATGCACCTCTGTCTTGGTTTTTGGATGAGGATTTCCATGAGTCATTAAGGATGCAATATTTTTTCTAAGGAAGCTTTGCGAATAAGCTTGAGGCATTTCCTCTTGGCTCCTGATAATCTCTTGCCATGCCAGAATTTATTATGGCTGTTTTGAGAGCCTGCAAGCATATGTCCCTCTCATCGATCGCTGAGCATAATGAGAGCCTCAGTCCTGGGTTGTTATTCTGAGAAAGAACTCTTAATGTTAGCTCATGTTTCTGTCAATGAATTTGGAAGACTTTGCAGGTTCCCCTGACGATTTGAGATGCTATATATAGTCTGTTTTTGAAGTTGGGGGGGGTCAGAATACCATGTACTTGGTGTCTGATTGAGGATAGCTGCCTACACTTTCATTTGGGCATTTTCAGGCAATGCAGGCCCACTGGAGACAGTAGTGAATTTCATCATCGATGTCCACCCTCACAAAGTAGTAATCATTAGGATATTAGTTTAGTTTGGATATACAGCATGGAAACGGACCCATTGGCTCACCAAGACCGCGTCGACCAGTCATCACCCGTGCACACAGTAGGTAATTCTACGCAATAGGGACAATTTAACCAACAAACCTGCACGTCTTTGGAATGTGGAAGGAAACCGGAGCACCCGGAGGAAACCCATGCAGTCACAGGGAGAATGTACAACTCCGTACAGACAGCATCCGTGGTCAAGATCGAACAGATGTTTATGGCATTGTAGCAGTAGCTATACTGCTTTGTCACTGCCCCGCGGCATATGGAAGCTTGGAAAATATGATATTTTCAGATCTTGTCATGGACTTGCTGTTAGTGAGGTGTCATATTGTACAGAATCTGAAGATATTTACAAGTTACAGTGCTGCAGTGATAAAGTTGGAGTGTTGAAATGATGACGGCTTTGAACATGTTCTGCACTAGGATTGTATTTGCGGTGAATCTATCAGTTCGAATTGCTGTTTCCGTGCTATTATGTAGATGACGTAGAATGGAAATGAATTGGAGAAGAGTCAAATTATAGAAGGATTCTTCAGTCATTGTTTAATATTCAGGGTTTTGAAAGGTTGAGAAAGACTATGTTGTTGATACTGCAGCCTGTGTTTCTCAAAGTCATTTTGAGGCATAATGAAGTTAATGTATCTCATGTTAACAAAATCCACATTGTGGTTTAGAGAGCACTTCTCAGGCCACCAGGAGAAAGCAATTAAGGAAGAAGACCCTGATGATGACTTAACTGGTAGCTGTTGTTGACTTGTGCCAGGCATACATGCTTGCAAACTCTTTCTCTCCAGGCCTTTCCTGCTGCCAATGCATGGTGCTGCAGAGTATTTGCCTTGTCAAGAATGTAATGGATTATACAAGAGGGCAGACCTGATCAACATTTACCGGTGTTCCTCAGTTTGTTTTGATTATTGTGAAATCATTCAAATTTATATCTGTGCACTTAAT
This sequence comes from Amblyraja radiata, assembly GCF_010909765.2. Classification (NCBI taxonomy): domain Eukaryota; kingdom Metazoa; phylum Chordata; class Chondrichthyes; order Rajiformes; family Rajidae; genus Amblyraja; species Amblyraja radiata. The sequence continues at coordinate 4,140,003 of NC_045993.1, read as the reverse complement.
CACATGATGAACACTGCCCTTGTTGAAGTTGAATCCTGCAGGAAGACTGGTTGGAGTGTTAAAACACAACATAGCTCACCTTGTTTGCTAATCTACTTAATTAAAATGTACTTTACTAAAAATTCCTGTTTGTTAGAAAATGTATCATAATCGTAGCAGCAATACTTAATGCCTACAATTCTGAAACTATAAAGTGAAGATTCAATCTAAGGTGCATGAAACAACTTTGTAGATGTGTCTTTTTACAATCATGGAGATTTTGAGGAACAAGATTATTATTCAGTTTTTTACACCAATACACTGTTCTTAACAAAAATCTACCCATCATGTGAAACCTTATAAATAACAGATATAAATTAGGTAACTTCAAGACCAAAAGTCAAAAACTTATTTCATGCCAGACAAATCTTCATCGTTTTACCACCAATTCGGACACCAAAAATGTGACATTAAAAATTCTGCCACATTTAGCATGAATATTTAATTCCTCGAACGGCTTCTCTTGGTCCGGCTCGATCCAAACGTCGACCCCCAACTATCCTCTGAACAAGCCTGATTTCATCGTTGACTGCACCACGATAGTGTGGCACCAGGGCCTGATCTTGAAGCTCCTCCGCACCATTCCTGACCGTCACTTAGTGTGATTGCTTGCCAACCGCAGTTTTGTACTCAAGACCAGCTCCGAACCAGTGCTCTTGCACTCGTGTACAGTGTCGCTGAGTACACCACTCCAGCATGGTGCCGCAGTGCTCATACTAGCAAGCTGGACACCATCCTCAACGACAACATGCGGATCATCACCGGCTGCCTACGCCGACGGTGCTCGCAGGTATCGCACCCGCCAAGCTTCGCAGAGAGTACTTCACTCAGAGGCTGGTGTGCAAGGCCCATCAGATGCCAAACATCCTTTGCACCATCTCCCAGGACTCACAGCAACTGGGACCTCAACGCATGTCATCATCGCCCCTTCTCCCGTCACGCAGCGACCCTCTGTGGCTCCGTTTTCTACACACTAGGAGCATGGAGAACCAGCTGGGAACAGACATCGCGACCTCCTCAATTCACTGTTGCACCGAATACCACAGCCCCACCCGGCTCGGACCTACCCCGCAAAGAGTGGGTCGCCCTGAACTGGCTCCGTACAGAGGTCGGCCCGTTCAATGCCAACATGCATCGCTGGGGGCTGCATTCATCAGCAGCCTGCTTGTGTGGAGCAGACCAGCAAACAGCACAGCACGTCTTTTTCGACTGCTGTTGTCCTCCGCCCTCCCTATTTGAGAGAGGAAAATTTGAGTTGCAGTTAGCTTTGTAGTTCTTTGGTCAGAATACATTCATCGAATCAGACCGAGAACACGACTGATTGTCGTCCTGGAACTGCAGTAATTAATGCCATCAGATATCTTTTTTACACCATTAACATGTACAATGTAGCATTTTGTTCGCTCGTGTGTCAGACGACATTCTGCCATCACTTTGCCACAGCCAGTGCCATATCTGTGCCTCTGCGGAGATCGTCCGCAGTGCATGCTTCTCCGCCGCAAGTTAGTAGGTGGTTTACAATGTCATATGCTGCGGACAAGTCTACAAATACTGCACCTTTGATCAGCTTTCAGTCAAAGCCATCTTCAATGTGTTGAGTGAGGTTCAGCAGTGGTCCTGTTGTTGACTTTCCGTGGCGGAGCCCACCCAGTTCAGGTATCAAGACATCGTCTACATCCAGCGTGATGCAGTTCAGTATGCATGTTTCCATCAGTTTGTATGGGTGGCACAGCAGGGGTATAGGCCGGTAGCTGCTGGGAAGATTGGCATCTTTGCCTGGTTTTGGTAAACAACCATGGATTTCCGCCAGACTCGTGGAATGGAGCTGGTTGCTATGCAGATGTTAAACATTTCCAGCAGCCATTCTGGTGCTCTGGGACCCAGATGTTGCAACATCTCAGTTCTGATGTTGTCTAAGCCAGCTGCCTTGTTAGGTTTCATCACATTCAGGGCTTTGTTGAGTTCATCCATGGTGAAAGGTTGGATGTACCATTCGTCGTTTCGGTTGTTGCTATCAACAACCTTTGGGGGTGGAGGTTTCTTAACACTACTCTAGATGTTTGGCAACAACTGGTGAGCAACCTGGTTAGCAGTCATATTTCCACGTGGTTTACTGTGGGTGGGGTCATTACCGAGACATCCCAATGTCCCCATGCCTTCCTGCTGCTATGTCGTAAGTCTGTTTCTATTAGCTCCTACCATTGTCTGCATTTTGCCTCATTGAATCCATCTGTGAGCTGTTTCCCAATCTCAGCTGTTTTGTCTGCGAATGGATCTTCATCGAAAAGTTCTTCGTACATAAAGTCAGCAGTTTTAGCATCCACGTCTGTAATGTAGCATTGATTTGAGGGGACATATCCATAATATATACAATGCAGAAAAATGCAGAGATATGCATTCTTGTGATGGAAAATACTGTATGAGAGAAACTCCATGGAACGGCTCCATTTGGGCTCGTGAAGCTGCAGAACAAAAGAAATGTTTAGATTTCTGTGTTGGATTTATTTTCATTTGTGGTTGGTATTGCCACAATGCAGAAGTAATGCAAGGAGTTGGATACACAAGGAGATTAATATGAAAGAAGTGCATGGTTATGTAACCAAAGGATTTCAGTTGCTCATCTTCCTGTGTTTCCATCTACAGCCAAATTGTTCTCTCATAAGTTAAGTCCTTCAAGGTGAATTTCCCTGTAATTTTAAAACAACACTCAACGGCTTATCTGCATGAAGATATTGAATGTCTTTGTATTATATTGCAAACACGAAAGCCATTATGAAAAGTAGATTGTGAAATCCTTCAGATTCCAATTTGGTTTAATTTTTCATGAATATTCAGCTTCTACTTTGAAACTGCAGACTAGGCTCGGTCTCGTATGACAAGGGAAATATTTTTATTTGTGAGTATGCTGTTGACATGGACAAATCACCCTAAAATTGTAAAGTTGTTTTACTGACATCACTGACAAGAAGAACAAGGACAGGAGTGACAGAACACTATCAACCTTCAAGTTTCCCTACATACTGGCATCAAAATCTATTGCCCGTCCATCTGTGGGGTCTAAATCTTGGAACTCCCTCCCCGGCTGCATTGTGGGAGCACCTTCACCAAATGGTTGGGCGATTCAGGAAGTCTGTTCACACCACCTCAAGTGCAATTAGGAACAGTCAATAAAAGATGGCCTAGGCATCGATGCCCACAATCTGAAAATCATTCAAAATAAACAAATAGTTTATCCAAATTAATTTGGAAACAGACCTTATCAATTCGATACGATCTGATAAAATTACAGAAAATCTTGCTCTCAATGTTACCAAGTCCAAGGACCTGATTAGTTGGCGTCAGGAAGGGAAAGCCAGCTTCAAGCAAGCTACTCCAGACATCTGGGAAAGGGGGAATGAAGCACCAGTGCTGCTGTTGATTTTGTAGCCATTCTTTACCCTTCCCAGCCAGAAGGAAAGCTTGATAACTAGATGTTCAACCTGCATGTGCTGGATGTGCATGTTCTCGCCTCCTTTGTGTGTTAATAATAATAATAATGGATGGGATTTATATAGCGCCTTTCTAATACTCAAGGCGCTTTACATTGCATTATTCATTCACTCCTCAGTCACACTCGGTGGTGGTAAGCTACTTCTGTAGCCACAGCTGCCCTGGGGCAGACTGACTGAAGCGTGGCTGCCAATCTGCGCCTACGGCCCTTCTGACCACCACCAATCACTCACACACACATTCACACACAGGCAAAGGTGGGTGAAGTGTCTTGCCCAAGGACACAACGACAGTATGCAGACAGTTAGGACGAAGGAACTGGAGGCTGTGTTGATATAAATGGCATTTGGAGAGTAGAGCAGCCCTGACGTACACCTGTGTTAATGGTCAGGGAGGAGGAGATGTTAGATTGACAGGGCAGTGGTAGAGAGAGTCAACAGCTTCAGATTTCTGGGGAAAATAAATCTGATCTGTCTTGGACCTCGCATGTTGATGTAATCATGAAGGAAGCTCGTTAAAAGTTTGAAGCGATTCGGCATGTTGCTGGATACACTATTGAATGTCAACATACTGGTTGTACCATAGTGGAGAACATACTGGTTGTACCATAGCACGGTTGCTGCAGAAAGTGGTGGCTATTGCCCGGTCCAACACGGATACTGACCGCCCCACGATTTAGAGAAGGAATCTATAGAGAGCATGGCCTCGAGAAACTAATATCATCAAAGACCCACACTCCCCTAGCCACGTCATGACACTGTGCGTGTTGGATTTCTGCAGACACGCATCTTTCAGAAGGAGAAGGAAGACGACGATGTCGTCTTGTGGGCAAGGGGCTGCCCGAGGAGAGCTTAATCTGATGAAGCAGAGTTGGATCTATGCTAATTGGGGGAGCCAATCTAACCCCCTTCCAGCACACAAAAAAATGTTATAACCTGCTCCTTCAGGATGACTGCAGTCTCACTTCAGGAGACGAGGGGTTCGCAACATGGTCAGAGTGACAATGAGAGATCTCAGTGAAAGGAAACCTCTTCCCCATGGAACTTTTCATCAAGAAGGTTCTACTCGAAAGTTGCAAATTTGAGGCTAAGGATGTCTACCACCTCGGAGCTTCCCAGACAATGGATACTTCAAGCAAGCTGCTCCAGGACATCTGGAAGAAGGGGAATTAAACTACGGTGCTGCTGCTGGACTTGCAGCCACACTTCTCCATTTCCAGCCAGAAGGAAAGCTTGATAACTGCGTACATGTTCAACCCATGTGTGCTGGATGTGCATGTTCTTGCCTCCCTGGTGTGTTAGGTCAAAGGAGCTGAAAGCTTGGTTGACATAAGTGACTTGAGAGTTGAGCAGGGAACTAAGCATGCAGCCTTGACGTACAGCAGTGGTGATGGTCAGGGAGGAGGAAATGTTACCAATCTACACAGAGGTCTGCCAGTGGGGAAGTCAAAGATCCAGTTGTACAGGGAGGCACAAATCTGGGAGCTTGGTGATGAATTCTAAGAGGATGATATTATTGAACACCAAGCTGTGTTCGATGATCAACAGGCTGAATAATGTGTTTCTGTTACCTAGATGTTCCATTGCAGAATGGAGAGCCGTGAGGTAGCATCTGCTGACCTGTTGTGGCAATTGACAAATTGAAGTGGATCCAGTCCATTTCTAAGGCAGGTGTTGATTTGAGCAACATCTCAAAGCATTTCATTACGATTGCTGTAAGTGCTACTGGATGGTGTTCATTGAGTTAGGTCACTGCTTTTGGGCACCGGTCCGCTGAATAACCTTTTGAAGCAGTAGGAAGCTCGGACCATGGAAACGAGAGGTCAAAGATGTCATTGAAAACCCCAGTCATTTGATCTGCACACATTTTTAGTACTCGGCACATTGGGCTGGATACTTTTAATTGATTTATTACTTCCTTGTATGATGCTCTGACATTGATCTCAGGGTCGTTAATGGCTACGGGGACTTGTGTAGGTGTGTCATTTTCTTTCCCTTTCAAAGCATGCATGAAGGTGTTGAACTTATCTGGAAGTGATGTGTCACTGTCGCTTCTGCAGTGTGGTTTTGCCTTGTGTGAGGCGATGGCATAAAATCCTTGTCACTGCTGCCAGCGTGCGTCTGTCTCCAGCTTAGCATGAAATAGTCCCTTGGTGACTTTCAGGAAGTCATACCTGGATTTGCCTGAAAATGGATCACCAGCCTTAAATGCCACAAGTCTAGCCCTCAGCAGATTGAGTTTCCTGATTGGCTTCTGGTTGGGGTGACTGGGAATATTTTTGTGGGTACAAATTTGTCTAAAAATTTATTTATGATGTTGGGTGACAATTGTGACATCTTCATTCAGGTCCGTTGATGAATCCTTGAATGTGGCCCAATCTACAGACTCAAAGCTGTCCCCAACTATTTCTCTGTCTCCCCTGACAAGCACTTCTTCGTCCTCTTAGCCCCATGCCACGCTCTTCAATCTCTGTCTGGACAGGAAGAAGCATGAACAGGTCTTGAGATTTTCCTCAGTGAAGGCAATGAATGGAGCGATAGACATTTCTGATAGTGGTATAGCAGTGTGTCGTGTGTTGGGTCTGCTGGTGTTGTTGGTTTGGCAGGTAGCCTGGTTGTAGTCTCCCAGTGATGACTTGAAAGGCACCTGGATACACCATTTAATGCTTGTTGATCATGGCACTCAATTCCTCAAGTGCTAGCGTGATGTCGGATGAGACGGGATGTAAACTGTCAGTTGGTATGACTGATGAGAACTCGATAGGTAGAATAGTCATTACAATCAGTTGTTCCAGGGCAAGGGAACAGGAATGGGTTATGACTGCCATTTCCGAACACAGTGACGGATTTTTTATGAAGCATACGCCATCGCCTCTTCCTTCAAAAGATGCCGTCATCCAGCCCATGTGGATAAGAAAATCCGGAGTGTCTGTAGAGTTGGGGGTGAGCTATTTCTCTGCGAAACAGAGTACACAGCAGTCCCGCGTATGAATCCGATACAGCAGTCTTGCTCTCAGGTCTTCTACCTTGTTCTCTCCAGTGACTGAACATTGACCAGAAGGATGCTAGGGAAGGGGGAAGGACCTTGACACTTCAGTCTTACCTGAAGTCCTTCCCAGTATCCAAGTTTTCTTGCACAAAGGAAGTCTACCCCATGCTTCCACTTGCTGAGTCGGTTGGGCCCATCAGGCGATCTTAAATCGCTAATGCAGTTAGATGGCTTAAAAGCCTTTACTTGAACATCTCATTACTTGATTAAGAAATTCATTCTCAACAGATTTCAGTTACTGATTTTGTATCATTAGCTGGTGTCGGGTTGAAGCTTTCTAATTTGCGGTAAACAAATCATTTTCTATAAGGTACACAAAATTGCTGGGGAAACTCAGCGGGTGCAGCAGCATCTATGGAGCGAAGGAAATAGGCGACGTTTCGGGCCGAAACCCTTCTTCAGACCAGTTCCCTTTTGAACAAATCATTTTCTATGCCTTTTTGGCTTGTTGCCTGTTTGTGCACTGAAACAGGTTAGCTGCATTGAAACGTAGTCTGCATTTGAGGACCCACCAACCTTAAATCGCAACTGATGAATGCACTCTGCAGCTTCTCTTAGTGTACCTATGAATGGGTTCACATTTAGATTGATTAATCTTATGTTATGTCACCACCTGAATGGTTATGAAGGAGGATTATAAATAATTAATGGAGCCAGGTCGAGGCCTAGTGAGGCCTTGATAGCTCTGCATATTAACCTAAATAGGTGCATAAGTAGTTGTTATTTATCATCAATTTGTGAATAGATGCACAAGGCTGTCAGAGTGCCAAGAGAGACTTCCAAAATAAGCTGGAAGCTCTACTTAATCTAGTGGATGCCAAGTGATTCTGACTGGGACTGAACACTATCATGTGCTACAAGCCAAAGTTGGGTCAGTTTGACAAAGATGCATCTCTACTCGATGAGCTTATATGTCTGACTTTGAGCAGGCAATCAAAGCTCCACTTAAACGTGTACCCTCGTCATCTGCTGGCTCAGTCCCATATATCTTGGTGGCATATCTGCTTTCGTGAGGGTAAACTCTTGGAAGGAGGCTGGTCTGGATGGAGTAACTGGACATTTCTGAAATTGTGTGCCGATCAACTGGCCACAGTCTTGGCCAATATCTTCAACTTTGCTTCACGGTGAGACCAAGCGGAGGCTGGGCGATTGCTTCGCCGAACACCTCCGCTCGGTCCGCAATAACCAAGCTGACCTCCCGGTGGTTCAGCACTTCAACTCCCCCTCCCATTCCCCATCCGACCTCTCTGTCCTGGGTCTCCTCCATGGCCAGAGCGAGCAACACCGGAAATTGGAGGAACAGCACCTCATATTCCGCTTGGGGAGTCTGCATCCTGCGGGCATGAACATTGAATTCTCCCAATTTTGTTAGCCCTTGCTGTCTCCTCCCCTTCCCCAGCCCTCGGGCTGTCTCCTCCCATCCCTCAGCCCTCGGGCTCCTCCTCCTTTTTCCTTTCTTCTCCCCGCCACCCCCCATCAGTCTGAAGAAGGGTTTCGGCCCAAAACATTGCCTATTTCCTTCACTGCACCCGCTGAGTTTCTCCAGCATTTTTGTGTATCTTTGCTTTTAAACTGTTTGCTGACCCCATCTGCTTCAAGGAAACTCCAATATTCCAAGTTCACAAACTCAATAATTACTACTCAGTACTTTTAGCATCAACATGAATTGCTTTGAATGAATTGTAATAGCCTACATCTGAGCCAGTCATCACTCTTGCTCTACATTCACCCCTGGATCACCTGGGCAATACAAACACCATGTCAGGATGCTATTAATTGAATACAGCTTGAACTTCAACACCACAACACGGAATAACATCCTCCTTAAACTTCTGGACCAAAGCCTTGTAGCCACGATCAGCAATTGATTTTTGTTTTTTCTGACCAGCCGGACCTCTGTTGATTAGAACTAGCCATAACATTTCCTCCATCCTGATCCTCAACACTGGTCTCCCTCAAGATTGTGCTTGGCCTCTTGCTCTACTCCCTTCGACATCCATGACAGTGTGGCCAAGTATAAAGCCAACTTGATTTTTAAGTTTGCTGATGATGCCGCTGTTGTCAGCTGGATTAATCGGTAGCCTTGTATCATGGTAGCATGGATGCGTTCAGAATGATGTCAGGACAACGACCTAGCCCTTAATATCGTCAGCAAGACAAAAGAATTGGATGCCGACCTAAGGAAGCGGATGAGGACACAACCGTGTCCTCGTCTACAAAGCTGCCATAGATTTGGGCAATTTTCTAGATCGCGTCTGTGTTAAGGGGCAAAGTTACTTGGATGCATAGGAACTTGGACTTTTCTAGATTTAGAAAGTGCCTCAGCATGTTTACTTTCTTGGGCGTCTGAGACAATTCAGCACGTCTATGAGGATTCTCTCAAACTTCTATTGCTGCGCTATAAAAAGTATTCTGACAGGATACATCGCAGCCTGGTCTGCTCTTGACCACTTGAACCTGAAGAGAGTGGTGAACACAATCCAGGCCATCACAGGCCTTCTACCTAATCCATCTTCAGGGTGCGCTGCATCAGGAAGGCTGGAAGTATCGACAAATATGTCGGCCACTTGGCCATTCCATTTTCTTTTCTGCCTCCGGGAGAAGATACGGGACATTGAAAATTTGGAGGTCCGGTCTTAAAAAATTGGTTATTCCCCACTGCGCTCAGACTTGTGAACCAATCACCTTTCACACCCCTTTTCCAGAGGTGCTGCCATGTTCTCTTTTTCCTAACTATCTCATTTGTTACTGGACTTTAATCTTTAATTTGCACTACAGCCTTTGCACCCTTCTGCTCTTTTGCATTCGTCATTGTATTTGTTGTATGTATCAACAATACATTTACTGTTTACTCTGTGAGCTTAGTGTGAACAAGCAATTTAATTGCACCTTGATATTTAAGACAAACTAATTTTAATCTTGAATTTCAGTGCACTTCGTCCAGAAATTATAAAAAGTCAGAGAGAGCTATTTGATTTTGTTTTTTGGCTGCCTGATATTTTAATACTTTTGCGTATCTAGTTAATTGGTAAGAAGGAACTGCAGATGCTAGTTTACAATGAAGATAGTCTGAAGAAGGGTCTTGACCCGAAACGCTACCTGTTCCTTTTCTCCAGGGATGTTGCCTATCCCGCTGAGTTGTTCCAGCATCTTGTATCTACTAGTTAATTAGATAGTTTCCATAAATATTGGCTTATGTTTTCAGAACAGCCTGCCTTTCCTTGATACTCCAAAAAAAAACAAATGTCACGAGAATTATAACAAGCACACTCACTTATGGGCCTGTCCCACTGTACGAAGTAATTCAAGAGTTGTCCCGAGTTTCCCCAGATTTAAACTCGGAGCATTACGGTAATAGCCGTTCGTAGGTACTCGGGGCTCTCGTGGACATTTTTCAACATGTTGAAAAAGCATCATGAGTTTACCGCGTTTTCCGACTACCTGCCGTTAGCGTTACGAGCCGCTAAGAGACATCCCGAGCTCCGACGTGCCCGCTACGTACATTCTACGTACTTGCCACGTGTTTGATTTTTTAAACTCGGGAGAGCTCTGGGTAAACTCGTATAGTGGGCCAGGACCTTTAATTTAGTAACCTTATTTCAGGAATTTTTAATGTAGGGACTGACCAATGCATTAACTTTGTCTTTATGTGCAGAAGAATGCTTATCGCCTTTTGATAGCTGCATATTGAGTGACTTGAAGCACCCAAATAAAGAGTGAATGCCTTTTAAAAATTGTTCTGATTTTGACCGTCTTTTATTTTGAAGGAGGGTTACGGGTGGTTGCTATATTATCATAATTTAATTTGTTATATGATGCTACCCTCTTTTTCTCTTTCCAGCCCCATGCACGAATAGAGAACCATAATCTTTAACGTATTTGTGGGTGGCAATGAGAAGAGGCTGTGTATTTGAGGCAGATGTGTTTTGAATTGCATCCTGCATTCATTCAGCTGTATAATCACGATGATACTGTGTAACCCTGATGCAATATCAGCTGCAGCCTCTGCAAATACGGTCTGCCTTGTGTCATGTTTAAAGACCCTAAAGTTGTTACTTGTGGGAAGATTTTAATGTAGTGTGAGAGTTGTCACATACAGTACGAGTACCCATGCATAGATATGCAGTTCTTCCCCGCATAAAGATAATTGATTAATGAAGCATTTTCTACTGCAGTGGACAAAAGCGCATTCATGTAAACCTTTTAAGAGGACAGGAAGGTGTTTTTTTTTTTATCATCCTCATTTGTGTATATTTAAAACAGTCAATTTGCATAATTTACAGAAGCTCATTGTGTTCTGATAATTGCCTTTACTTTTCAGCTATCTGCTTTTCCCCACTCCTTTCAATTATTGCCATACAATCACCTCCCTTGCCCCCCCTCCCCCCATCTGTTGCCGGGTGGAATTTACAGTGCTGGCTGCTGATTGCTCAGCTGCTCTGAGCAGCTCTTTATTGGTAGTTCTGGATCTGATTATACAAGCCTATCGGGCTGAAGCTATTTCACCCTTCCCCCCCCTCTCGCCCATCCCCCACTCCCCTCCCAGTGCTCTGACTTCAAGGAAGGTGAAGTATTTTTTCTGCCGTTGCTGAGACTGGGTTACAAAATGGCTGCAAGGGCTGCCTCATGGGTATGTCCAGTATATTTTTACACTTGTTTTCTGTATTGCAGAAATTAAAAAAAATAATTAATGACAATTATTTTTGCAGGTTTATTTGAAAGATTATGTACACAATCAGGAATTCTTGACATACCAGAATTTTCCAAGCTTAATAATAAAGCCGTGTTTGGTTACATTGGACAAGTTGTCTGAAGACGAGTCTCGACCCGAAACGTCACCTATTCCTTTTCTCCAAAGATGCTGCCTGACCCGCTGAGTTACTCCAGCTTTTTGTGTCACTTTTTTGAATAATTAACAGTTTATTATCAAATGCAACAAAGGATTGGGGCAGTAATTGTTTATCCATTGAACCATGTTTCAGTGCAGCTGCAGGTCTGAAAGTGGAGCACTCACGATGCTTTATGGGATGGGCAAATCAGATTGGATTGGAATCAAATGTTGGTTGCATTTTTCATTAATATTGAATAGGCGGAACAATGTTGCAAACTGCGAAAACAGGATATTGCCTAACAATGTGATCATTTGATAAATCTTGCGGGAGATTAGCAGCATGATTACATGCAGCCAATGTCCCTGGAGTTATCCCACTTCTGCAAACAGGTGGGGGTTTTCTTCAAAACTATCGTTCCACTTTAATTACGTTTCCTGATTCGTTATTTACTGAGTGACGCAGGTTTTAAAAAAGAACTGATTCAAATGCGTTGCATTAACATTTTACTTTTGAGCATTTGATCGGTAACCAGTGAATGAAGAATCTTATTTTGTCTGAATTTTGTAATCTAAAACTGAAAAAATAAAATGATATGTAAATTTGATCCAACAACATAGATTTAAATCCCAGTGGAAATTCTCCCACCCATCTCTGTCGATTAAAATTCTCTACAATGAATTTACATGAAAACACATTAAATTTCCAGTGCCCCTGATATTTTGCTGTTGGGCCACAAGGTAAATTGCATTTATTGCTGTTGATTGCTGCATTATTACTGTAAACAGGCCAGACGATAGATCTTGTCTACTGTGGCAAGGCCACACCTGTGCTTATGGACAAATTAGACGATCACTGCTAAATGTTTCCATTCCCACTACTAATCACAAGGTCAGGATGACAGAATACATGTGGCAACTAGTTCAAAGCTAAGGAAATATTTGTTTTCAGTGCAACAAGACCTGAATGAAAGGAATGTTAATGTTATGGAAATGACTGATGGAGGATGTCATTGGATCTCTGCAAGGACAAAATGGAGTTTGTATTCTGTTTGCTCAAGTACCAAGCAAATGCAAATGCGTGTCCATATTATCTACTTAACAAGACAATACTTCTATTGATACAGCATTAGTTCAATATTTAAGGTTTCAAAAAGGTGGCAGTCACTAATGCTATGGCACTCATCCTGAAAGAGCTGTTGTAAGTCCTGCAATGTTGCACCACTCATTACCAAGAAAGATTTGCGATTGTAGTCTACCAAATAGAATACACAAGCACATTTTATAATATGGCTTTCAATGGATGAAAATGCACCTTTTAAAAGGTTTTAACATGCTGATTGAATGAGTTCTCTTAGTAGAATTGATTCTACCAAGTGTAGGGATGAGTTTATTTGAAATAAGCAGTTCGAAGCGACAAGTAATGTTACATTTTAAAAGTATATGTGTGCTAGCTGTTGTTGCAAGGAGGTGATTTGTTTATTGAATTAAACGTCAAATATGTGCATTGAAACATGATTGTTGCCTACCTAAAATGTCCCCAGCTATTTTGAAAAATGAAATTAGCTCCACACTCTTGCTTGCATTCTCTTTGTTAAACAACTGTTTATTGAAGGGGGAGCAAGAGTGCCCTCTGCTGTCATAATGAGGGGTGGATCTTAAAATAATGTAAGGACTACAGGGTTTGTGCACACTTGTAAAGGGAAAATGACCTGATTTTCAAAATAGAATTTGGTTGTAGTTTTCACAGCATATATTCCAGTTTCCTTTTAATAGCTTAGACCTATTGTGAATTTTCTTTTCATCCCCGAATTGCAGCTTATGTGGCTCAGCTGAATTTTGGGATCACTTTAATGTTGAAATCAAATATTCACTCTCCTACCACAATCCCTTATCTACGCTCTCTCAGCAAGGTAATAATATACCCAGAAAGCAACAATTTTAGTATAACATAAGTGAGGCTCCATGTGTTAAATGGGATTTCAGTCAAGAAAGGCCTCTGCTGAACTCTAAAGCAGCTCCATCCTTTGTACATTATTTTGCTCAGTTATTCAAAATTATTTTATTTAAAGTTTATTAGCAATTTATTTGAATGTTTCAGCTGTTAGGAAAAAAATGGATCCAAAACGGAACACTGAATGCATTATACCCGTGAGAAATAAAGTGGATGGAATTCCATCCATCTGTTGTTTCTCTCATGAGAGACTAGAGGACGGATTAAGTTGTTTGTAGGATGTTGAGCAGTTTAAGTGTACAAAGTTTATAGTAGGAATAGAATAAATATTTAATCCAGGGCAGTTCAGGCATGAGGTCTTGGAGTGACCAGCAATCAAATTCAATGTTGAGCAATTTGTGAATTTATCAATCTGAAATTGTTAAGTGAGTTGTGGGGATTAAGGGAAGAAATCTAGACATTTATTTGTTACAACTAATTATTTGATCCTAAATCATGGCATTTAAACTGAGGAGTCGGTATTTTCCTAACGAAGATATACCTCTTTGAGAAATCACTCAAATTAAAACCCCTTTTGGAATTTTGCTTGTTGCAAAATGGTGAAATTGATCAGTGATTTTTTTTTTTTTGAATTTGTCCAGCATGCAAAGAGACTACAAACATTTAAAAATACATTTAAAATCATTGCCTATTTTTACTTTTTACATTGGGGTGAACAGCCATTTTGCAGCATTTTTTCTGATGTCCAGATCTCACACAACTGGTGACCACGACAAAATAAATTTACCAGATTCACTATGATTTCTGCCATTATAACACAAGAGAAAGGAGAGCCATGGATCACGAGATTGGCACACGAGAAGCCTCTGATACTACCTTTTTTCATAACATTATTTCCCATATCCTTGGTGCATATTTAAAATGTATAATAACGATATACCTCTTCCCATTAATACATTCTAAACTTTTTTGATTGTGAGAGAAAATATAATTTTAGGAGTCAATATCTCACTCTAGATTAAAATGTATGTTTTTAATGTCTGTTTAATTAACAGCAAATTAAAAAGCTCTCAAGGCTTTCATAGAAACATAGACATAGAAAGTAGGTGCGAGAGTAGACCACCAGGTCCGTCGAGCCCGCACCGCCATTCGCTCATGGCTGAACACTAAACAGACACACTTACCCACAAACAGTAGACACAAGACACAGAACACAAGACACTACCCTCCCCTTTATACCACTATCACCCCTCTCCACCCCAAAAACCTCGTGATCTCCTGGGGGAGGCAAAAAACCGGATAAAAACCCAGGTCCAATTCGGGAAAAAAATCCGGGAAATTCCTCTCCGACCCCAATCCAGGCGATCGACACTTGTCCAGGAGATCACTCAGGTCTTACTATACTAACCATACCTAGGTCCATATCCCTGCCCTCTCCCCGTAGCCCCTTATCCCCTTGGCAGCTAAAAAAACATCTATTTTAGTCTTAAATATATTTAAAGTTTCTGCTTCCACTGCTCCCTGGGGCAGTGAATTCCATAAATTAACCACCCTCTGGGTGGTTTGTATTACATGTCTGGTGATTTGTGAAACAGGAACCGTTGCCCAAGTGATATTTTAAAAAGACAATTGAACTTTTGATTATATGTCATCTCTTTGTTTCCTTATAATCAAAAGTTACCAAATACTCAGCAGTCACTGACTTTATAGTAAGGCTGGTTGAGTCAACAAGTCACTACTGACAGTTTCTTCTTTCCTTCTCAGGCATTCTGAGATGGATACCAGTGAAGAGCTTCCAAGAAAAGTTTTTAAGGCCAGAAAAACCATGCGCACAAGTGACCGTCAGCAGTTAGAAGTCGTCTATAAAAGCAAAGAGGAGCTTTTAAAATCAAATGACGAAAACAAAACTAAATTGTGTAATGGTAGACATGAAAATGGAGATTCTGACAGCAAAATATCTCTAAATACCAACTGCATGGATGATACAGACATTGATAGCATAAATGATGTGAGGCTGGGTCCAGAAGAACTACAGGGCAACTCCATTGATGAACTTGGTGTTGCACAAACACCTGAACCGAGTCCTGCTGAAAAATGTCCAAATGATGATAAGGATTTGAGACCCCAAGATGAAAAAAATGACTCAACCCCCCCGGCTGCTGAAGATGAACAAACGTCTACTGAGAATGCAGAAAACCAAAATTTGATGGATAATGAGAGCACAGGAGATGTTGCAGTGAATTCAGAGATTGTTGTGTTGAAGGAGGATTCTCTAATTGCAGTTAAATCATGTACTGAACCCCAGAGCCTTTTAGAAGAAGGGAAACCACCTTCTATGGACGAAAACAGGGATCACGATGATGTACCAGATGAAAATAGCCTTAAGTTAAAGTCTCCTTCTTCCTCTGTGAGAGAAAAGGAAGACCATGAAAGTTCAATGGATATTAGTGAAGAGGCAATATCAAGTAGCATAGAATCTGTGCAGGAGAAAAATGATTGTGAAAGCTCTAAGATGGAGTGTGCAGAGACAGAAAATGAAAATGCAGTAAAAGACACAGCAGGTGAGTGCAGATCATTTGGGAATTGCATACTGGAAATCGAAGAAATAATTCCTATTTTGGAGAAATTGGCCCCAGAGAAGGAAAGCGAATTATCCAACAAGCAAGAAGTTGTTCCTGAAGTGGAATCCCCAACACCAAAGGACATTCCAGTGCAAGAAGAACAAATGGACACTTTTCTCAGTAGTTCTCCAACAAAAGAGGAATGTAATGGCAGCTTGCCGGAAGAGGCATTTCTTGTCTTATCAGATGAGGATGAGCCAGTAATTGAGATGCAAAGAGAAAGTGAAGAGCTGGTACCAAAAAATGATAGTCCTCCAGGTATGACTTATTATTGTCATTATTATCTTGTGCAGTCTTGCTCAATAAATTTTGGGTACAGTTTGAAGTTTTAAGAGGCTTAGTTACACTTTCATCTAGTGCCTGTCCCACTTGCCGATTTTTTTTCGGCGACTGCCGGTGTCATATCAGTGTCTTCAAAAGATTTTGACCATTTCAAAATCCAGCGGCACAAAAAAAATGTTGCGACACTTAAAAAAACACCGCACGTCATACGTCGTCACAGCCGCATCACGCCGCAAATTTTCCGGTGACCTGATATGCCAGTCAATGATGCCGGCAGTCGACAAACGAATTGCCAAGTTGGACACATTTACTACTTACCACTTGCTCAACGTGTATACAGGTCGACCACTGATTTTTCCGGCACCCTTGGTTCCAGAACCTTTCTGAATTATCTGTTTTGCTGAACCAAAAGAGGTCCCCTGAAAGGAGTCCAACGGAACCGGAATGGTCCGTCTAGGCTGCGAAGGGGCGCAGATATCGGCCTGCAGCCTCACTTAGGGGAATGGATTTTCCGGCTCCGGCCAGGCTGCTGTTCCAGAGCCCTGGCTGCAGGGGACAAATACAACCAGCCGATCAGCTGTGGAAGTCGGCTATAGGGGTGGATCTGCCTGCTCTAACCTGGCTGGAGTTCCAGAACACTGGCAACGGGGGCAAATTTGACCCACTGAACGATGTGGCAGTCCCGATGAGGTCGAGATCGATCTGCTCACCCGGCTTAGGAGCCACATTTTCGGGGGTACTTCTGGGGTGGACCACCAATTGCCGACCACCAGCTTCCAGAAAATCAGTGATCGACCTGTATAGTTTTTTAAAGTATGATTTTTGTTCTTTCTCCTAATGGGTGTGACTCATCATAATTTGTCTGTAACGATATAAACGTGGGAAATTCAGGGTTTTGTATCGTGATGGTATAGATTGTTAGGACAGAGATTGTTATAAACTCTTGCCTTCGAGCTTGTTGCTGAAGTTCAACAAAAAGAACTTGCTACTTGCCCAATGTGTAAACATTCTGTATAATATGTATAGTCTTCCTTTTGAAGGGTTCAAAACATTTTCACGTAAGATACCAAATTATGACTGTATTGATAATGGACATGGACATGAAAAAAACCCTGTAGCATAAATGAGGATTAAAAAAATGGACTGAGAAATGAAATAATTGTGAAGGTGTTGTGAAAGCATTTGTATAAACCCTTTAAATATTGTAAGGAAATCTGAAGGTGCTTCAAAAGAATGTAATCAGATTTTGAAAAAATTGATTTTAACCAGAGGATTTGGTGAGTAGGTCAAAAACTTGGCCAGAGAGCTGTTATTTAGGGAGGGTTTGGTCAATTAGGTTCTTTTGGCCCCCTAGAATGTAACCCAGATAGCTGAAGACAGACCTTCAATTCTTCTGTGTAGCTGGGATAGGCAATGGAAAATAAGTTACAGGTTAATTAAAGTTGAAGGCTATTTTGTTCTGATATTAATTGATGGTATCGGAGCCAACAAAGTGAGTTGTTTAAGACCATTTGAGTTTGTTATTGGAATGTGGGTGCATCTGGAGAAAACCCACGCAGTTTACAGGGAGAACGTCCAAACTCCCAGTAATGGCTAATTTGAACCATGAGGGTGAAAACAGCAATATTTCAATTAAATGCTTGTGGCACATAATTAATCCCTGGCTCATTTGGTGCTTTGACATTTTGCTTCGTAGATATAGTCCACAAAGAGGAAGCAGTTGACACGATACAAAAGCAGCAAGAACCAAGTAAGTGCTTTTTAAATTCAATGAATTCGATTATTGAAGATAACATCATATCTTTGGTTTCACAATTATATTGCATTTTCCAGATTTTTCCCTCATTAAAGTATCCCTAATCATAACTTCAGGTAGTCCATTGGACAACAGTTCAGCCTGCTGTGCTCTGTAACTGTAGCCCATTTGAAGCATGTACAAAACAATCTTTTCATTAAAGTTCCCATTTGGTCATAAGTATTGTTGCTGTAGTCAGTAGCACTAATTCTACTCCTCCACATCTGCCTTTTGCTGAAATGAAAGTTACTGCGATTTTGACAAGTGTAGCACACATTTGGTAGCCTAGAAATGTCACAATTAGAGGAAGAGTACAGTACATGGTGAGGTACAGTATTAGGCAATTGTGGACTCTTCATATCGCAAGGACAATTTTTTTTTCAGAGCTTGTGCTGAATAGTCAAATAGAAAACAAATGGTGGTCAATGCTTTCCGTTAAAAGCACCATGTTTCTGTAGGAACTATGGGGACAGGATGGTGGTGAAACGGCGGACATTACTATTTTTTTCAATTTGTTGCTCATTAGGGTGTAACATGACAGTATTGTTGTATGGAACAACTCTTAGCAACCGGCGTATATTTAGTGATACCCTGTCCATAAATACCTTCTGCCATGATTAGTTTCTGCATAGTATCCCTCGCCATACAAGGTCAAAACTTCCATTTGCTGTTCTCTTTATTTAATGATTACCAAAAGCCAAAAGCTGCTTAAGTGATGAAGCACAAGTGCATCTTGTGCCACCCGTCTATGGCTTTTATCTGTGACTTCCCTAGCTTCGTTCGTTTAACATAAACTTTTCGGGAAGCTATCATTTTTCCTCTGCCAGCTTGCTGATGATTTGAGCTTAAGTTCTAGTACTTCTGAAAGTACTTCCATGAAATACAAGTTTTCTATTAATGATCTCTCGCATGAAATGGAAGGGATATGTGCTGAAATAAGAGGCAATGATTAGAAAATATCACGAAGTGAGTAAACTCAATTTGTTTCCAAAAAGTGCTGCACTGAATTCTTAGAGGGCTGTTACGGTTGCAAATTAAGTGGGTTTTTACATTAGAAAATAAAATAGTTGGTTGCAGAATCAGAAGAGAAAAGTAGAACAGTGACATATATGCAGTGTACAGTTCTGCAGATTGGTCATGTGACTTGCCAGCCTTTCCTACCAACTTTACCATAATCGCAGATCTGGAAAAGAGTAATATTGTGAGTGATATTCCTTTTATTCTTCACCGTATTGACCATAACTATCTGATCACTGATTGTGAAAAATGTCCACGTGTTGTTTACGGCTTACAAATAAAATATAATTTTGATAGACTGAATGGTGTTACTTAAAATAGAAAACTCCTTGTCCGTCATTGCAGATGTAGTAGTGCCACGAAAAAGGTCCAGGTCTGAAGACATGGACAGTAGTATATCGAAGCGGTGTCGATATTCTGGAGATGAATATGAAGCAGCCTTAAAAGTGAAGATCACTGCTCGAGGCGAGATTCGCGAGACACTGGAGAAGGTATATGACCAATACTATTGTATCTATACCACATCATTGGCAAACAATGGCTCATTCTTTACACCATGTCATTGTTCAATACGAACTCTGCTTTGGAGGAAGTGCTGGAGGAACTCAGTAAGTCAGGCAGCATTTGGGGAGGGAAAAGACTCTTCTGGACCTTTTAGAGTAATTGGAATAGGATATAAAAGGTGCAAAAGAGGTGAGGGCAGGACACAGCCTGTCAAGTGCTCGGTGCATATAGGTATGGGGAGTTTGATTGACAGATGGCTGGAATAAATGACAGTGGTCAAAAGGAGAGAAAATATGTTGGTTAAGACGAGGACAGGAGGAGGAGTAAAATTTAAAGTTGGAGAGAGGGGTGTGGGATGAAGGGGATCTGGGATGGGAATGACGAGAGTGGGAGCGATAGAAAAAGGGAAGTGGTGGACTTGGAGATAGATGAAGTGTATAGGATGGAGGGGAAGAAGCAGGGTAACTCGAGGAGAGTGGATGGGAGTTAGGAAAAGAATGCGCACACTGAGGTGGCGATCAATGACACAGGAAAGAAACGGGGCGGGGGGTATTACTTGAAGTTGGAGAATTTACTGTTCATACTGTTAGGTTGTAAACTATCTAAGTGGAATATGAGGCCCTGTTCCTCCAGTTTCTATGAAGCCTTACTGCAGGCATTGATGGACAGCATGCAAGTGTTCAGTGAATTATCTTCCTTCAACAGCTTGATCTCATGCAGAAGCCAATGTTGCCACCTCCAATTTCTGTAATAGCTTGGTCTCCACTACTTCCTCTGCTGCATTTGCCATTTTTGTTTTTGCACAGATGAAAGTCTTTCCTGTTACTTGATTTAGAATAGTTAAGTCGTACAGCATGGAAACAGGCCTTTCGTTCTAACTCATTCATGTCGAACAAGGTGCCCCATCTAGGCTAGTCCCATTTGCTTTGTGTTTGGCCCTTCTACTTCTAAACCTTTCCAACCCATGTACATGTCCTAGTGTCACAGTACTTATCCCAACTACCTCCTCTGACAGTTCATTCCATATCCCCTGAGTGATAAAATTGCCGCTCAGGTTCTTATTAAATCTTGCCCCACTCACCTTAAATCTATACCCTCTAGTTTTTGATTTCTGTGCCCTGGGTAAAAGGCTGTGCATTCACCCTATCTATTCCCCTTATGATTTTATACATCTCTACAACAACATCCCTCAGTATTCTGCACTCCAAAGAATATAGTCTTAGTCTGCCTAACCTCTCCCTACAGGTCAGCCTCTCTAGTAACACCCTTGTAAATCTTCTCTGCACTCTTTCCATCTTAATGACAATTGATAAGTTTCACATTTTAATTCTTGGACTAAAATGGACAGACTCCATCCAAGCCTTCCTGGGTGCATTTCTTTTCATTTTCTTAGAATCTCATTTTCTCTACAGGTCTTTTTTTGGTCATGCCAATCTGATATTGCTATTAGATTCATGGTTGGCAGATCTCTATATTCGCAATTCCAGAGATTCAGTTATTTCCTGAACCAGGTCTGGAAAATAAATGCACATTCTTATCAACTAGGCGAAGGTCACCCTTTTAAGGTGCTCAGCCATTCAGTGTTGAGACTGAATTTGCACTTTGTCCATGCACCCCCACTACTCCCACCCCCCACACAGATATACCACCCACCAGCCTCAATGCTGTGTTATTAACCATCCAAAAATCTATCTATCAGCCTTACGTTTACTTAACTCTCACATGGGAGATCTGCAGTGTCTAAATGATGACCATGTTGGTCTGTGCATGTGCTACAACAAGCATCCTCTGAGTAATGTGGTCCAAGTTCCTGTACAATACATCAGAAAGTGTGCTATATGTAGAATGACACCATCTGTGCTCTTTTTCAGAAATCACAATGGTGAATTACAACTGTAAACACTGAACTAACATTTCCAGTTGAAGCTGATTAATGGGAATGGGAGCATTATTTTTATTAATGGTAAGCAAATCTTTTTTTTCTTATTTTTGCACAGATCGTTCAGCAAATTATTGAAGAGCGGATAAGCTCCATGCAAAGTGGTGTTTTCGACAAGAAACTGGCAGAGCTGAAAAACAGAGTAGAAAAGATAGAATGCAACACAAGGCATGAATCTTTAATCAATGGCTTACAGGTAAGTTCGAGCAGCTATGGCCACTTCCAGCATAAAATGTGGAAGTAATTTGGAAAATCAAGTAAAGATGACTAGAGGCACTCTATTCCTTAATGCCTTGTTTCTCGGAATGGTAATCTTTTGAAATGGTTGCTGTGGAACACCCCAGTGTTTATGAACTCCCTCAAATGAACTATCTCATATTAGCTGTCAGGAGCAACGTTAGGGAATTGGGTTCTGGGTTCCACATAAAAACAGGTTCACTTGCAGTTGGAGTCCCTCTATACCAGTATAAATAGTTGAAAACACTAATGTTCAAGTGAAAATTAAATGGTGTGCCTTTGTCCTATTACTTAGAAATCTAATTATTTGATTTTATGGCTGTGTGTCCATTAACGTTTTG
This sequence comes from Amblyraja radiata, assembly GCF_010909765.2. Taxonomy (NCBI): domain Eukaryota; kingdom Metazoa; phylum Chordata; class Chondrichthyes; order Rajiformes; family Rajidae; genus Amblyraja; species Amblyraja radiata. The sequence continues at coordinate 4,117,909 of NC_045993.1, read as the reverse complement.
AAAGAGCAATTTTTTAATTCATTTTTTGAAATCTGGGCATCACTGGCAAGACCATCATTTATTGACCTTCAGAAGTTGATGAGCCACTGCCTTGAACCGCAGCAATACTTCAGGTGAAGATACTCACACAGTGCCTTTGGATAGGGAATTTCAGGACTTCATGAAGGATCGCCATTATATTTTCAACTCTGTATGATGTCGAGTGGTGGCGCCATCGAGTGAGGCAGCCTCGCCAGCTGCTGTCCTTTCATCCTTTTTGTTATTTTTAGTTTGTCTAAAAGTTTTGTTTTGGAGGTCTTGTAGTCTTTTTTATGTTGGGGGGGAGGGGGAAACCGTTTTTTCTCAGTCACTACTTGGTCGAGGATGCGTCTTTTCTCCGAGTCGCACCTCCGCCCCCCTCCTCGCGGCTTACCAACTGGATTGGCCTTTCCTGCCGAAGTCCAGCCAGTGCTTCAGCAGCGACGCAGCACTGAAGTGCCATCGCGGAGCGGGCGATGCCTTACCGGGATTGCCGTGTTGGGACTGCCGACTTGAACATCGTGGAGCTGTGGTTTGCGACGCTTCCAGCCGCAGGCGGCACTGACTTTAACATCGTGGCGACCTGGGATCTTTCGCTGAGGATCGCCAGTGTTGGAGCTCCACCCAGCTCGGCCTGTTGTCTTCGGAAGCCGCGGTCTCGGGTAGGAAGCGGCCGTTTCGGTAACTCCAAGCTGCTGAGCGTGTTCTCCGTTCCGACGTAGAAGTTTCATCATCCCAGCAAGAGGGCCTGAAACATCAGGCCACCGTTGCGGCAAATGTGGAGGCCTTAAAGGCCCCGACCACGGGTGAACAAGAGGAAGAGGACTGAACTTTGTTGCCTTCCCTCACAGTGGGAAACATTGATTCCGCTGTGGGGGGTATTTTTATGTCTTATGTTAAATTCTATAGTGTTGTGCTTATCTTATTTGTGTGCTGCATGGTAACTCAAATTTCACTGCACCAATTGATGTATGTGACAATATATAATAATAATAATAATAAATTTTATTTAATGGGCGCCTTTCAGACATCTCAAGGACACCTTACATAGTAATCGGAATAACATATAATCGGAATATAACAAGTAATAAAGACATCACAGAGACACAAATTAAAAACAGAATTAAATCCAAAAACAGAAAATCAAAAACACAGTGTGAAGAGAGAGCAGCGGCAGCCAAAGCGCGCCAGCGTCCACTCTCTCTTCACGGCAGCCATCTTGGACACAGACCCACAGGACTACAATTAGACAAAAAAATCATCCCCCCACAGTGGATAGCACTGTGGAGGAAGGCACAATGTCCAGTCCCCACCCCATGTTCACCCCAAAGTCAGGCCTATTGAGGCCACCGCAATATGTCCTTTGTGAAGTAATGGAGAACTACAGATGCTGGAATCTTGTACAGACCACAAAGTGCTGGTGTTTCTCAGCGGGTCATCAACATCTGTGGAGGATAGATGACATTTTGGGAATGGAGCTCTTCTTCAGTCTGATTGTAATGGGGGAGAACACTGATGTCAAGGTTAAGGCAACAACCTTTCCTTCCCAGTCATTCCTCCATGTCCCCTCCCTTATCGGGTGGAAGACACAAAAGTTTGAAAGCACTTGCCATCAGAATCTGATACCATCTCTTTCCCATGGTACTCGGACTACTGACTAATCCTCTCATAAGCGAGGTTAAAGTCCCAATTTTCCAACCTACCTCATTGCATCTCTTCTCTCTGCACTTTCTCTACGGCAGTAATGCTGTACCACTTTAATTTGCATTCTGGTATTTTTATCTTTGCACTATCGTATGGACTTGTATATTGCTTGGTTTTACTCATGTATAGTATGATTTGACCAGATAGCCCACCGTATTTCACTATATCATGGTACACATGACAATAATAAACTGACATCCAATGTAGCTCAGTCCCCTAGTTATAAATATTCATCACAGTAGACAGATGCAAAAGATATACAGCTCACATCGCAATTGGGGGGATGTGTTGCAAATATGTTTGGCTACCAAGAGGATGCAAGAGCAATTTAACCTTTTGCTGCATTTCCCTGTCTTCATTCATTTGTTCATAGAATTCATCATTGTGCTTTGAGTTTGCTGACCTCCTTTGAAGCTGTTGCACAGAACTTGCCTCAGAGCCTGCGAATAGAATCTTTTTATTAATATCTTGAAAACCAAGATAATAAGCATGTCTAAAAATATCCACATTAAAATTCTGATGTTGGTTTCCATTCGTTTGCTGTGATATGAGCATCTTTAGATCAGCGTAAATTAACTGGATGAAGACCGCCATCAGACTAATTGGCTAATTTGAGTCCTGAAGTAAAACGTGACAGAAGCTTCTCGCATTGTAAATATGCATCTTTCTGGTTTTTTTCTCCAGTATGTAATTTGCACATACCACTGACTGCAGTGAAATAAATGAACAAGTAATCTGTTTGGACAAACCTGGTTGCACTTGACACCCTTTATTTCTGACGCCAACTATCTTGTCCTTTTTCCGTTTTCTCTGTTTGGTTTTAAAGAGTAAATGTTTACAGTTTTGTAACTTTAATGTTCAGTCAGCCAAGAATTGTATTTGAAGATCAGGCCTGGGTGGATATGCATCTGGACTAAATTTTTGGATTTATTCTTTTAAATAATTGTGCTCTTGTATTTGCTGCAGGCAAAGCTAATGCAGATAGAGAAAAGGCTGGGGTCAGCAAATCAAGCTCGAAATGATTCCATCCTGAAAAAGGCACAAGAGGTAAGTACCAAATATGTCTACGTTAGTAACCTTGGGGAGAGGGAAATAAGGTGCTTGGATCATTAAGATAAGAAATAATATACAATTGAGAGAGTACACTTTTGCACACAGTGAAGAGTAAATTGTAGTAATCTTTAGACCACCTGTCTTTTGTACCATATCTCTTCCCATTTTTTACAAAATATTGTGATATTAACTCTGACGAACAGTACCATTTAATACAATTATTGCTTGAAACATCCATATTTGCATGTGCACACGGTTATCAACTGAACTTTAAATATCTGATATATACAAACAAATCAAGTTTCCTAATTACAGAGATAGGATCGACCTTATTATTTTAACAGTTGCCATTAAAACACTTCCAATGAGAAGAATGTTTCCCTTAACCTTGTGCCTTCTCTTGCTGTGCATGTCTGCTAAGGAATGTTAAGTAAGTCAAGGTATTCCAATTTATACTACATGAGAAAATAAGTTAGATTCAATAATTTCAAGTTTGAGGGTGGTGTGAATATGAGAAGGGGAGAATAAAGCTTGGATGGTGTGAATATGAGAAGGGGAGAAAGTGGGACAGGGTATTGAGCTAAGTGATCTGCTATGATATTGAATGTTGGATCAAACATGAAGGGCCACATGACAAACTTCTATGTTATAAACATGGCTTGGAAATAACATGGGGTTAAAACAAAACAGTAGGTTGAAGCTGGTAGTTCCAGTACGGAATGTAACCTATAAATTACTTGAGATCCATTATTAACCATTTTAGAAACCATGTTCAGTAGTTCTTTGCTGATTCCAATATTGTGGAAGTTCTATCCATTTATCAATGTCCAAGTGGCAATTATAAATAAATTTGAATAATAAAGATGTCATCACAAAATGCATAGAGAGATAAACTTCTTCAAAAATGTCAGAGGTCTAAGTTGCCATTAATAGTCTTGGAATTAAAAGTAAAGTTTGCACATGAAGGAGCAGGCATTCAGGAGAAACACACTGTCATCAGTTGCAACACAGCTACAGAGTGGCACAATCCTGGTTATCAATTTATGGCCATTTGTTGCACATCCTGCCCTATTTATAATGGCTGAGCAAGCACCGCAGATGGCAAGACAATTTGAATTTGTTCACTCTCCTCAGTAGAGGATTTTTGAACAATAATCTTATGGGAGTTAATTACTTTCAAAATGTGTTATTTTAACGAGTGTCATTATGTAAGGGAAATTTATAAGGGTTATTTTAGCAAATTACTCGTTTAAATTGAGTTTGGGGATTGTTCACCATTATTGTACACATATAAAGGCTATCACAAATAAAACAGTAAAAGTCGATCCTATGACTTTGTTTGACCACACGAATAAAACAATATATGGTTTAAAAAAAAACCCAATGTGTTACTAATGGTGATTGTCCCAATAAAATAATCTACTGACATTCCTTTGGCTGGTCAAGGATTAATTTTTTGGAAGGGGGGACGGTTGGAAGTTGTGAAGTTCAAACTGGCTCTATCCAGGACCACAAAGAGATAACATTTGATTGAAGTCGGGTATCAGAATAATTCTTCTGTGACGCATTTTTGTTAATAATGTATCTTTCTAACTCTGCTCCACTTTTCAAACTTCATGAAAATGTGCACTTCCACACAGAGTTTTTGCCATTCACTACCGATGCATATGAAACCTACGAGTGAGCAAAATCACTCAATAAAAGAATATTTTGTGGATAATTTTCATTGGAGATGGTGAAGAAGTTAATACCTAATTGCAGCTTTGTGGGATCTGACAGTTATAGTTACATATTAGAGATTGTGAAGAAGTTAATTTATAATTGCTGCTGTGAAATCTGCCAATTATAATTGTTGATAAAGTTGCATATTAACACTTCAGTGCTAAGATAGAAGTGTGTCTTTTTTTATCATGATTCACTAAAATCTCTAGACTTAATTATGTTAATCATGAGCTTATGAGAGGTCTACCAGGACTGAAGTTGTTTTGCAGCTGGTAAAGTGTTTGAAGGTAGACAAAAATGCTGGAGAAACTCAGCGGATGAGGCAGCATCTATGGAGCGAAGGAAATAGGCAACGTTTTGAGTTTCGACCCAAAACGTTGCCTATTTTCTTCACTCCATAGATGCTGCCTCACCCGCTGAGTTTCTCCAGCATTTTTGTCTACCTTCGATTTTTCAGCACCTGCAGTTCCTTCTTAAACGGTAAAGTGTTTGCCTTCACTTGATAAGCATGAATATTCATAATGAATTACTTAGTGCTGTAGGAAGTATTGCTTGGTGTGGAGATTCTATATCTGTTGAAAAGGTCCGATTGCACAGCTTTTGCACATTTTTATATTGTTTCTATCATTTCAAAATGTGGAAATGTTTATTGAATAACAGCGAATTATGTTATTGCAGAGATCTGAGATGGAGTATTTTTGCATTAGGCTAATTGAAATATTAATCATGCATTTATTGTGAAAAGTCTGAATAGCAGTAGACGTACACATAGATTCCAAATGTAAAGGATTTGTAAGGATTCAAATTACTTTTTCAGCAAACCATGTATTTTTTTAATTTAAAAATAACTGAAACATCTACTACTGTACAAATTGTATACCAGAATGCAAAAGATTTTTTTCCATGGCGACCTTTTTTTACTCGTGGGCATTTTTCAGCATTTTGAAAAATACACCGCGACCTAGCTGAGGCCTCGAGTACGTGGGGACTACTCTCGAGCATGAAGGAGAGTTACAAAGACCTCCTAGGACCTCGTGTCGACCATGCTGCGAGTATGATTCGAGGGCAAACTCTTCTGAACTCGTGGATTAGGTCGCTGCAGTGGGACAGCTCCTTAAAGCATAATTAAGCAAATTTGTTATGAGTTGATAACAGTTGATCCATCATTACTTACAGCTAGTAGAACTGCTGCCTCACAGTGTCAACAATCTGGGTTCAATCATAATCTTTACAGTTCATGTGGTGTTTGCACATTTTGCATATAACCTGGTGAGTTTCACCAAGGTTCTTGGTTTCGTCATGCCTACCAAAAATATGGAAATTGTCGCGTATGTGGTAAATGGCAGGATCTGGGGTAGTTGATGGAAATGTGAAGAATATAGGACAAACTAGTGGAAAATGGGCATTGTGATGGGCTTTGCTAAGGCATCCAAACAACATTTTATTTGGAGCCTACAAGAGTGCACGTAAGGGGAAGCTGGTTACCACATGAGGGAGGAAGGAAGAGAATGTATTGATGAGAGGTGAAGGAAATAAGAGGATTGTATGGAGCATGCATTATACTGGTTGAATGTCAGAGTCTGTTTCTTATGAGTTCAATTTTTAGTAGATTTGGTCGTTGCTGCAACATGGTAAAAGATATGAGTGAATTGTTCTTACACAAGATATACTGAATGGATGTGGTTCTGAAACTTCACCAGTCAGCTGCCATCAAAGTATGACATTTAGGTTGCCATGATAGGTTACAAAACCATCTAGGTTACAAAATTATATGATGAGAGGATTTTGTTTTGGAACTTTTAATGTTTTGAAAATGTATAACTGTTACTAATTTTGTAGGCATTACAGTTTTGTAGACATGACTTCTCCAGGGAAAGGAAGTTGAAATATATAAATGTTATGTGACTGCAGAGTCTACCATGTAATTTACATTCTTAAAAAAATACTCTGACTTCTCGAGAAATTGATTAAATATTTAAAGCTAACCAATTCTTTCAGGATTATGGAGTGAGAATTTGGGGGAGGGAGAGGAATGAGAATGTCCAGGTTGTTCTACAAAGCCAGCAGAGACTATGGCATAGTTATACAGCGTGGAAACAGGCCCTTCGGCCCAATTTGCCCACATCATCCAACATGTCCCAGCTACACCAATCGCACCTGCCTGCGTTTGGTCCATATCCTTCCAAACCTGTCCTATCCATGTGGATGTAAAAACTTCCCTGCTGCAATCCTTCCATGAACAGTAGTTGAGATCTTTACTCTTTCTTGGAATTGTAACAATCAGTGCCTGACTGGACAGAACTTCTCATCTGTAGTCATATTGAATTCCGCAAGGTGGTGCTGTTGATTTTGGAGGCATTACTCTTGTTGGTGCCATCTTCAGGCACCTGTGAGTTATTACTGCGGTGTACTTGAAGATGGGTTTCTTGTTATTTTACAGTCCATTAATTTCAAGCTTTGCAATATTTTAATGGATGAAATGAAAATAATTGTGGAGACCGAAGAGAAGTGCACACTTCATTATTCTCCTCCTCTGCGGACATCATTTATACACTTTGCAAACGCTTGGGGGGGGGGTGGGGGATGAAGAATTGTAGTTCTCCAAGTGATTCCTGTTTGAATCTTGTTGAGCACATAGTAGATTATGTTAATTATAGGAAAGTATATTTGTGAGTGATCCATAATTGCAGTTAAGGTTCATTTGTGTTGACTTGGACTCTGGGAACAAAATCGGCACATCGCTGTAAACAATGCGACAAGAATACAATAATAAATACTGCGAGTGAAAACTAAAAGACTGATGCAAAGATAGTGGTGCAATCTGAAACAGTGCAAAGCTATGCCAAAGTGCAAATTGCATTAACAGTAGAATTAAGAGTTAGAATATATGGCAGGCGTCTGCACATTGGCCATTCCCTTTTGTATCTATCTTTTGGAAGAATATGCAGTACCGTGAAAGCCCAGGCATCGAGACCAATAAAAGCTTCTTCCCCTCTACTATCAGATCACATTCTGCAGAATAAAACATTAGACATGGAATTGATACACTTGCCCTTGCTTTCATTGCAGTTTGTCACTGACATTTGTATCCTTCTAAAAGTTTTTTTTCTCAGTTTAGCCTGATGGATGTTTATGTTAACTTTTGTGTGGTTGTGTGTCTTGTTGCTTTTCACTTAGTATGGTTGTATGGTAACTCAAATTTCACTCTTATCTTAATTGGTACACGTGACAATAAACTGACCTTGAACCTTGAAAATTATTTAAAATAAAGCTGATAGATAAAAGATGCACAAATAATCACCGCCAGCTGTTGATGATTGGGGGAATAATAAAATAATGGAAGTTTCAAAAATATGTAGCAGATTTAGATTAAGTAAATAGAAGCTGTACCCATCAGTGTAAGATGATAACTAGGAGAACAAATTCCAAGAGCAGAAGATTCGATATTTATGCAGGGTGATTATGATCAGAATCTCCGTCAATAAATGCAGTCAAAGCACAGACGATCAAGTCTTTCTAAGGAAACTTAAATTGAAATTAGAGAGAAAATAACTTGGTTATGACAAAAGAATGACTAAGTAAATGGTACCACAATGTGCCAATACGGATTCAATTTGAATGGATGCCTCTTGCACTGTACTGAATTGATGTTTCTATTATGTTTATTAAAGATCAGAACAGCAGACGCAGAAAAGGGCAGATTATTGAAGATCGACGTACTAAATTGGTTTTCTTTAAAAGCATCTGTTGGTAGAGTCTGTTTCAGGACCAATAGAGTACATTTGCTTTAATTGAGTCTTTTGATGTCCCATAAGCTGCTGTGATATATTCTTGTCTTGAGCAAATGAAATAATAATGATAGCAATTGCATTATTATTATTTTCTGTTTTTTCAGAATATTTCCGTCTCCATACCTCAACAATCATCTGGAGCCCAGACTACGCAACCCAATTCTCCCAGCAAATCCTGCAACCCCCCTGTTAGTGTTTCTAGCACCGTGCAGTGTCGTAGGTAAGTCGCCTTTTTCATCTGATTCAGCCTGTCACTTTGTTTAAAGTTATGTAATCACTTATTCAAATTGTGCAATATACAAAGGGAGGAAAAATAAATTCTGACAAATGAGACAACCACTGGTAAACACTACTGATGACGAAGTGGCTTTTAATGAAAGATCATTCATACAGGTGGAGCCAGAATATTTCTGCCTCCTATTGTCATGTGTCTCTGTAATATAAATTGTCCCACATGAGCTAAGCAACCATACATACAGTGCATCCCACATCCTACCACTTGTAGACTTATTTTGCAAGACTTGAGAAGATGAGTTTTGAGAAGGTTTTAGTAAAGATGCATCAATGATCTTGTCAGAGGCAGGAAGTATTGAAATATAAATTATAATCAGTCTGAGACAAAAATTCATAGGGCAGAGATTGAATGGCTAATATATTGGCAGCTGTAATGTGAATAGATGAAGCAGCATTCAACTGTTGAGAATGGGCAAGGAAACTGGCAGTAAGCATTAAATTCGCCTTTTCTTGGAGGCTTTATTATAACATAAGTTAAATTGCAAGTTTTTTAATGACATATTTTATTAAATTTACTTTTCAGTGCTGATTTTCAGAAAGAAAATAAACTTATATATGATTAAACTATTATATTTTATATATATTATTATTATTATTATTATTTATTTATTTTGTTCCTTTCCAATATATTTTATATATATATAGGAAAGGAACAAATTTTTTTTTGGAATATTTTGTTTTATTTATATATAATATATATACAAAATATTCATTTTTTTGTTCAATTCCTCGATATATTTTAGCTGCCTGTAGATAATAGATTATTGTAGGAGATCTAGCCACCCAGTGATCCTGGCTTCACTATCAGAATTTTCAACTCTTTGCGATTCATAATTTTGCATTCTTTATGTATAATTTACCAACCGCGGCACAGCGGTGTAGCGAAAGAGCTGCGCCAGAGACCCGGGTTCGATCCTGACTATGGGTGCTGTCTGTACAGCATCTCTATGTTCACCCCGTAACGTGCATGGGTGTTCTCCGAGATCTTCGGTTTCCTCCCACACTCCAAAGATTTGCAGGTTCATTGGCTTGGTATAAATGTAAACAAATTATCCCTAATGTGCGGTGATCGCTGGTCGGTGCGGATTCGGGAAGGCCGAACGGCATGTTTCCGTGCTGTATCTCTAAACTAATAATGATCCACTCAAGCTTCGGTGAGCATCAAATGTCCCTTCTCTGGTTCTTTAGTCTATATCTAATTGTCATTAAGATTATTTCAATTCAAATTGCATTTCTCTTGTTAATTTTGAATCATAATATGTATTAACTTCTGATCCGCACCTCCAAACTAATCTTCCCTACGCCTTATCTATAATGATTTCGGTTTCAATTTCAGGGGTATTTCCAGGTCCATTGTTTTATTCTGCATTCAGCTGAAGTCATGCTTCTTTGTGTCATAAACTTCACGTTAAAAAAATCAACAAGTTAAGTAGCAAGAATGATAACAATTTTAGGAAATGATATTTCTTACTATTGGTTCTAGTATACAATTTTGGTTTCCATTTTCTATTTTCAGTGGAACAGTAAGGCAGATGTTGGATTTAAGAAGAAATATAGCTGATAGCACAGTATCAGGCCAGCCGTCTGCAAACACAAATAATACAGGTACTTGTAAACTATTTATTGCAACATTCAGTGCTGTTCTGTGGTATCTTGTGACTGTACTAAGAGCACATCATTTACTCTATTCCCCCTTTCATCTAACCCCAACAAGACCTACCATGCTTGCCAAGTATGTTAGTTACAGTAAAACTCTTAATAGTCCACTTTCTAATTATTTGGAAATCCCAGTGGTTCAGCATCTACCTCACAGAGGCCCAGTGCATCGTGCTCCCTTGGAAGCACACAAAGGCCCACCCCACCTAAAGCGTACAGGGGCCCACTGCCAAGAATCTCACAAGAGCCCACTCACTGCAGTCTCGTGAATCAGAATAATATTATTTTAAGCCCTTAAATTGCAAAAATTTTTAATGCTTAATTTGGGGATATAATTGCAAGTTTTGTAATTTATATTATTTTCTATTCCAACTAACACATTTGCATTCTATTTTGCCATCCAAATAAGAGAATAAGATGTTGCAAACCTGTAAAAACTTAATTTGTGGGAACTTATAGATGTCTGTCAGAAATGACTTTTAAAATGGCATCTTGTTAACTGTATTCCAGTTATGTGCCGCTATTGTTGTGTTTTTGGCTCTAAAGACATAGAATAATGACCTGCTTTAATGTCTACTGTGAAAGCACCAGCGTGAGTTGGGTCTTGGTGTGTTGCCATGTCATTAAATCTGCCCCATTTTGCTGTGCAATGGGGATCCAAAGGGTTGTATAATAGATCTGAATTGGCACTGATGTTTTGCTTTCCGTAGGATCAGTCATACTGAAGGCCATCACTTTTTTCTCGTTTACTATACTGTTTGCGGAGTACTATGTTTACATATTCTGTCATGCTGCTGCAAGTAAGAATTTCATTGTTCTATCTGGGATATATGACAATAAAACACTTGATTCTTGTTGCCTGCACACCAGACTTGTGCAGTCCCATGGGCGAAGGCCATTAGGGTGCATGAATAGAACCTTCGGAAGAAAGTGGACTGGGAAGTATATCTATATTTATAGATTCTAATTGAAGGCTGTTCTATTGTTATAGGTATTGTCACAAACCTCACACCACCTCAGGTAGTTGGCGGACAAACGAAACCTCAGAATACAGGGTCATCTGGTGCTGTGGTTACTCCTGTGCTCCCAGCAACTGCAGCGGTGGTAGGAACCAATCAGTCGGTGCCAGCCTCTGGCAGTAACCAGCCTATTCCAGTATCTCTACAGTCAGTGCCAGTATTACTTACGGTTCCGGTGGCAATGTCTTCCCAACCTCAGCTTCTGCAGGCCTCAACAAACAACTTGATGACCAACCAGCAACCCGGACTTGAGTTTCTATCTGTTCAATCCCAACCTACGCTTAACATCCTCCCAAAACCACTTGCACCACAAATGCTGAATGTAACAAAAGCAAATGGTGCTAGTACTTCTTTGCCAAGCCCAGGAGTGCAGAGGAAGTCTCCTGCAACTATGGGATCAATGCAGATAAGTAATGCTATTTCCAATCAGACTGCTTCTGTGATTAGTTCCCAGACTGTTCTTTCACCGGTTTCACAAATTTCCCGGACGTCACAGCAATCTTTGAATTCTCCAGGTCATTTTAGCCCTTCAAATACTACTAGGCCTGGATTACCACCAAGGCCATCACAGACTTACGGCCAAGGACTAGTTTCTGTGTCATCAGGTCAACCATTAACATCCAGCTCAGATGCCACCAATATAGGACCATCCAGAACAGGTAAAATAAATCACATGTTAAGATTGAAATATTGTTAGTTCGTCTATGTGTTTTGTATATATATTTAAGTAACATATTTACTGTGTTTTATTGAGCTGCCTTTCACTGTCATTCCATTTATATATGTTTTTAATTCATGAAAAGCCATTTGATCCATAATTAAATTATTGAAGCCCACAGTCTTATTTCAAAAATGATAATGCTGTCATTGCTAATGTACAATTGTGTCCCAATTAAGGACATTAACAGAGCCACAATAAGTCTAAATACCAGTTTATAGAATAGTTACAAGAAACAAAAATGAGGAAATTAAATTTGGTTTTAGCGGTGGATTGATATTTATTCATGTTCATTTTAGAACATTGGTAGTGCATTGCATTGCTTGGAATATGAGATGCATTATTTAATCTGAGACAAAAGGATAACTTTGCCTTAAAAGATAAATTGTAATTTAACATATCGGAAATCCTTACATAGGTTTAAAGGATGATCTATAGTTGCTTGCCCATGGAGCTCATTTCATTTTACCTGCAACAGGCCCTCAGGGCCAGTCTTCCTCTGGGGAAACGGATCCCACCCAGAATAAAGAAGTCCAGCATAACAAAATCATGCCTTATTGACTGCAACTGATTTGTTCTTTCACCCACCAACTCCTTCATCAACTAACAAACCTGAAGCTGAAATTGATATTGGTGAATAACTTTGGTTTTACAAATTCTAATATTGAGATATTATTAAAAATAAAACACTATTATACATTTTAACTTGCTAATTAAAACCCATTTAAACATAAATATAATCAAATAATTTTACTTACATAAAAAATTGCCATTCTTATCAGAATTTTTTTTTCTCTTTGAAATTAATGGTCATGCTGATGTGGAGATGTTGACATTTAATCCTTGAGCAGAGTGAGTTAAAAGTTACTTGAACGCACAAGAGGTTTTGATAGAATAGTTGGACAATATACCATGGTACGCCAGATTTTCCGCTCCTAATAATTTATGGCCTCTGTCTAATTTAAATGCTGATTCGGTGATAAGCTCAGTGAGGAGGATAGAAAATTACTTTGGGAAGACTTTGACAGAGTGATGAAATGAACAAATATTGGGTATATGAAAGCAGAATACAGAAGCAAGGGAGCTACTCGAAACCATGTATGTCACAGTTTAGACCTCAACTGGAGCATTGTGTCCAATTCGGAAATAGCATCTTAGCAGAAATGTCAACACTTGTAAAATAGTTTTAGAGGCATATGGGCCAAATGCAGGCAGCTGGGACTAATGTAGACGGGACATGTTGGTTGGTGTGCAATTTGGGCCGATGGGCCTGTTTCCATGCTGTATGACTGACTAAGAGTGTTATTAGGAATGAAGAGCTTTGGTGGTGTGAAGTCTTGATTTCTAAGGGTTGTTCTCCTTTGAGCAAGGAAAGTTAAAGGGAGACTTACACAGGTGTGCAAAGTCATAGTCACTAGAGATCGCAAGTTTAAGTTAATTGGAGTTCTAATTGAGAATGGCAAGAGAGGGGAAATTAGGGAAAAAATGTATGTTCCAGCAAGCGTGGCCTGAAAGGAGAGTGGAAGGTAATTATAGAAGCAACTTTAAAACGTAGTATACATTAAAAGGAGAAATTTGCAGAGCTACATGAAATAGTTAGAAAGTGAGAGTAGTCAGCTAATTGAGTTGCTGCATCACAGTTCCAGCAACCAAGCTTCAATTCTGACTTCTAGTGCCATCTATATGCTGTTTGCACATTCTCCCTGTGATTGTGTGTGTTTCCTCTGGTTGCAATGGTTTTTCACACATCACAAAATAGTGTGCAGGTTGGTAGGTTAATTGGTCACTCTAGCTTGTCTGGTGTGTGTAGATTAGTGATAGAATCTGGAGGAAGCTAATGGGAATGTAGAGAGAATAAAATGTTTAAAGATAGGATTAATGTAATTAGGTGCTTGATGGCCAGCATGGACTCTGGACTGAAGGGCCTGTCTCCGTTCAGCATTCCTTGTAGCTCTATGGTTCTATTAACTAGTTGTTTCAAGGAACTGGCATAAAAACAATTGCCAACCTCATGAGCTTTATGATTCCTGGATGCATAAGTTATCAGAAACTTGTAGAAGTTTGTCTGAGTGATGTTACAATTGTATGCGGTCTAAATTTGTTGCCTTTATTTTTATGAAATGGATTCTATGCACCTCTGCCTCCAACTCCCACTGAGTGGATTGAATTCTGGTTTATTCAAAACTGATGGCCTGAACTGGTTTTGAAACTCATTAGCCGTTTAAAATTGACAGTTTGGGAATGAAAGGATGAAGACACAGCAATTATAGCTAACACTTAACTTTGCTTATGTGAACTTTTCAATTGAGGTGCACTAGTTTTGGCTGTATAACGACCTATTATTAGAATGTCAGTAAAGTGGGTTACAATGTACATGAGATCTTTGGAATTAAACAAAAAAATAGAAAATGCTAAAAATGTACTGTTCGTTGCCAGGAAATCAGAAAGGAAACAATGCTTTCATGATGTACCAGTTATATAGCTTCTGCATCCAGAAGTAGATCAAATTAGAAACTGCATATATATATATATATATATATATATATAAGTATATAACTTAGAAGGTGTGCAGAAGATATATAACAATATTATGTAATTGTTTTCTAATGCACCCTTTTGGTTGTGTTTTCATGAGAGCTGTAAGAAAAACATCTATTCAAGTTGTTGGAGCTCATTTTAAAACTAGAATTGCTTTTATGCTAAGTGAAAAGATTAATATTGCAGCAGTAGTTGGAACAAAGAACCTTTGAAAGGAAACACTTAAAAAAACTTGTCTCTGACATTCTTGTGTTAAGCTGAAACATTAATGAATTGCTTTTACCCCATTAACAGAAAGTAGCCTCAGTCAGGGCACCCAGAGACTTTCTACAGCAGTTCCTGGAGAATCGCCAGCCATTAAGAAAACTTCTCCTAGTGGCAACCAGGTGGGTACAGCACATTTATCATAGCACTTAATAACTTCAATTATAGCCCACTGATGGGAAACTGCCGACTAGCTCTAAAGATGTGGCTAGAAAGATAGTAGAATTATACCTTTTGGGTTGAATTTGGTTGTTGTTTGTAAAGGAATATGATCAACCAGAATCGTCATATCATTCCATTCTCAGGTTGGTTGGACATGCATCTGCTTGCAATTCTGGGCCACTAGAGCTTTAAGGAGTGACATGCTCTTCATGATAACCTCTCCACTAACAGTGGATTATAATATAGCCTTTCTTTGATAAATTTCCATTTTTGCCAAATGCACAGGGGATCTAATCAGAAAAATATGCCACTTTTGTTCATTAGTATAATGGATGTTAAAATTATGGATCATTCAGTATAAAGATTTACGATGGTAGATGGTGGAAGACTTCCACAAGCACCCAAAGAGAATAAACTGTGGGGAGGGCAGATGGCTTATCTGCATTATGTTATGCATTTATAACTTTCCCGTGTCAGAAAGAAGACAGATCTGCAAACCATTTGGTTGAAATATAACACAGAAAGAGTGAGAGGGGAAGTCTTGTGCATTCTCTAAATAAACTGGAAAGATTATCTAAATGAAACCAGAGCCTATTAGCAGAATATGACTGCATTCCTCATTCATTCTTCAAAAAGTAGGCTGCTCAAAGTTTTCCAAATGCTTCAGTGTGGTGGAGTATCCTGATGTGATTCTCATTGCTGCTCTGCCTCTTACGAAAACCTTGTCCTGCATCTGGGTAACTCGCCGCTGAAGCCGATCAGAGTGCTGGCACAGAGGTTCAGTCAGCCAAGGTTTGTCAGAAAATGTAAGCCTTTTCCTATTTCTATTACAGATTCTCTTCAGTGCAACAATAAAGTTTTTCCAGTTCTTCTAGAGAATACATGCATGAATAGGATGTATTATTCTCCATTTGGATTCATAGTTTCTCAGCAGTTGAAAGATCATGTAGCTATGCAGGAGATTTAGCATTCTTTTGGGTTTTTTTCCCCAAACTCAACCGTAATTTGTCTTTCCACTATTTCTGTGACAACATGTAATGCCATGGTTTGCAATGTGTGAAAGTGAGTGGTTAATAGGGTGTGCACTGTTGAGTATTGAGATACTTTTGCCTAATGAACGTCACCTGCTGGATAATTTTTCTTTGTTTTTAATTTAATAAATTTTTTTAAAGCATTGTATCAAAAAATTACGTATTACTCCGCAATTCACAGCTGTCCGACAAAACAGCGTCTCACTCCCCACTCTACACCTTTGGCATTTTCGATGGCAACACTCTGCTCAGTTTTGAGGACCAAATGACAGATGAACACGTTGCCAGTGACGAGCTTTTAGACGGCGCTAGACGGCATGTTAGTGTGACAGAAGATGATCCTATTGGGCTCGAGGAGGAACGCAACGAGAAGAACACACGCAAGCAGACAGATTGGGCAGTGAATATCCTAAAACAGTGGCTTATTGAAAAGGGCAAAGATGATCAATTTGAAAGTATATCAGTTGAAGAACTTAATGGTATTTTGAGAGAGTTTTACGGCACTGTGAGGAATCATGATGGTAACACTTATAGTATTTCCAGTTATAAATCGATCCGAGCTGGTTTAAACAGGCACCTTAAGATGCCTCCTCATAGCCAGCAGATCTGCCTGATGCAGGATAAGGAATTCAGCAATGCCAATAGTGTGTTTCTGGGAGTGCTTAAAATACTAAGAAACCAAGGGAAGGATGAGACAAATCATCACCCCCCAATCAATGCAGACGACCATCGAAAGATCAGAACATCTGGGGTTCTGGGACTTCATACACCCCTTGCACTCGTGAATAAAGTCTGGTTTGACCTGCAGTTGCACTTTGCCAAGCGTGGACGGGAAATCCTTCGGGACCTCCCTCCGGATGCTTTCGTTATTAAGCGAGATCCCAATGGAAGACGCTATGCAGTGCTGAAGTACACAGGAAAACGTAGGAGCCGCGAGGACCCGTTGAAACTGGGGCGGATGTACGATATGCCAGGAGATGCAAACTGTCCGGTCATCTCACTTGAGCTTTATATATCTAAGCTGCCACCTGAACCTCCTGCCTTTTACCTTCATCCTCTAAAATTAACACCAGAACAGTTATGTGAACAACCTGTCTGGTATAAGCGAGAGCCGATGGGGGTTAATTATCTGGGAAGCATGATGCCTAGAATCAGTATTGCTGCCAGACTGTCCCAGAGGTACACCAACCATTCACTCAGAACTACGACAGTCCGTCTCCTGTGCGATGCAGGCCTCGGAGCAAGAGAGATCATGGCACTTACAGGACATCGTTCAGAATCCAGCATTAGAAACTACTGGGGAGCTGCTGAATTTCAGTACCGGGCCTGGTCCGACGTATTAGACAATGTGGGATTCAACTACATTTACACAGCTCCAAGTTCTGCAGTACATGAACAACAACCAGGAACTTCAGCATCCACAGGAAACATAGTGACTTTGAATCCCAATGTTATTTCTGCGAAAACTAGTCGGATCGTCTTGCAGAACTGTGTCATAAAGCAGGAACCGCTCACATGAACTGAGTGGCACAGTGAATGAAATTCAATAACTGCACAGAAAAATATTTTAAACTAGCATATATATATATAGTTCTGAAATAAACAGCCGTAAAAGTATAATAGTTTGAAATTTCGGTGTTGTATTTAACATGACTCTGACTGAGTCAATGAAACTACTAGTTCTTTAAATTGAGCTTTTGATCAATAGAGGTTGGCTATTTTATAAAATATAATTCTAAGCTGCGGCAATAATTCCCAACTCAGTTGGCATTACTCCTAAAGTATATTTTATCTGTTATTACATCTCTGATTATAAAGGGACAGCAAAAATGTTGAAGCTGGGAATCTGCACAGGCGTTAAAATTGGGTGTACTGTGGGTCCAAAAGTATGCAATGAGGAGACCACAGGCTTGATGTAGATATCTGGCAAAGCTGCACCAAGACTTAGCTGCTTCACCAGAGGGTCTGAAATGCTGGGCCTTTGTTATAGCACTGATTACAATGCAGGAAGCCTGAGGATACCAATTCAGAATGGTACTTTAATTATAAAACTCAAGAAATACTAAATCAGAAGTCAATCTTATGCCAATAAAATGTACAAAATACAGCTCCAATTTGTATTAGATGAAATCTGACATCAAAAACTGGTTCCTTTGTAGTGCTAGTGTCCAGTAATAGTTACAAATGTCCATACTACATATGGATTTCCATCATAACCTTTAATCAGATTATCCAGGATCTGGAGTTAAACTATTATCCTTGTTGGATATTAGACACTTAACCTCATATGGGTCTATGCAGGAGACATTTCTGGAATGTTATTGTAGCAGTAGAATAGCATGTCTCTATGGCAGATTGAGGAGATGTTTTTAGCTAATGGGTTTGAGAGATAGAATCCCTTTCAATCAGTGGACATTGAACGTATAAAATATTTAAGTAGTATGTTTTTTCCTTTAACCTCTGTGAATGTTGCTGAAATAGAGGTGTTCTCAGTTGAACAAGAAAGATGGAATTTTTATTGAAAAAATAATTTCCCTTTTTTCATTAAATAAATCCATATAATTTTATCTATAAATTTATATAAAACTAAAACAAACTAAAGAGTACAATTTTAAAGAGGTATGAGTTCACATAGGAGTGGGTTGGGATGCAAAAGCAGGTTGGATACTCGGCTTTTTACATTGAGGTGTAGAGTACAAAAGCACAAAATATGCAAACAGTTTTGCAAATTACTGGTTAAGCCACGGCTGAAGAATTGTATCCCGTTTATGTGGCATCTGATTTTAGAGACAAAATCAGTGGCGTATACTAAATTATGTAGTGGCGTAGTAACTGACTAGAATTATACCAAGGATAAAAGATTGAAGAAATTAGGATTATTCTTGTTGAAGCAGAAATAGTTAAAATAATATTTGTGCTCATAGTCATGCAGCCAGGGGAGGAGATGAGAAGATTTGGCCAGTGGTGGCATCCCGTTGGAGGTGGCGAAAATGTCGGAGGCATATTTGTTGTATGTGACGGCTGGTAGGGTGGAAGGTGAGGACAAGGGGGATTCTGTCCTTGTTCCGAGTTGGGGGATGGGGAGTAAGAGCAGAGTTATGGGGTATAGAAGAGACCCTGGTGAGAGCCTCATCTATAGTAGAAGAGGGGAACCCCCGTTCCCTGAAGAATGAGTGCATCTCCGATGCCCTGGTGTGGAACACCTCATCCTGGGTGCAGATGCGGCATAGACGGAGGAATTGGGAGTAGGGGATGGAGTCCTTACAGGAAGCAGGGTGGGAAGAAGTGTAGTTCAGATAGCCATGGGAGTCAGTGGGTTTATAGGAGATGTCGGGCAGTAGTCAATCACCTGCGATGGAGATGGTGAGGTCTAGAAATGGTAGGGAAATGTTGGTAAAGGTCCAGTTGTATTTGAGTGCTGGATGGAAGTTAGTGGTGAAATAGATGAAGTCAGTGAGTTGTGTATGGGTGCAGGAGGCAGCACCAATGCAATCGTCGATGTAGCAGAGGTAGAGTTCGGGGATAGGGCCATGGTACGCCTCGAACAATGATTGTTCGACGTACCCTACAAAGAGGCAGGCATAGCTTGGGCCCATGCACTTGACCGTAACTACGCCTTGTATTTGGAGGAAATGGGAGGTGTCAAACGAAAAGTTGTAGGCGGAGGAGAGTATCAGTAGATGGGGATTGGTTGGTTCTGTGGTCGAGGAAGAAAGGGAGGGCTTTAAGACTAAGGAATACTTAGTGCTCAGGTTACATAGTGGAAGTTATTCCTTCTGTTAGTGACTTACCATTGAACTCATGAGATGTGACTAAACGACACACTTGCAATTTTAGCTGGGATCAAATTGCAACACAGAGACACATGTACCAATGTAGCCCATTTAATGGGCATCTTATGTTCAACCTAATCTAATGGGCGTCTTGTGTTCAGCCAATCTTGTGCTGGGATCTTCTGTTTTTTTGTAACTTTGCCATTACATTGGATTGCGGAGTAGACTTGATGGGCCGAATGGCTTAATTCTGCTCCTATATCTGATGAAATTATTGTTTCCACGGACGAGGCCTTTTTGTATTTATAAAGGTAAATTGACAAATGTAATTAAACTAGAGAAGGTGTAAAAGATTCACATGAATATTACCTGAACTGGTGGTCTTTAGTTATAAGGGGAGGTTGGATAGACTGGGACATTTTTTCCTGAGAGAAGGAGGCTGAGGTTAAAATTATGAGGGGCATAGATAAGGTAGAAAGTCACATTCTATTTCCCAGAGCAGCATGGGCTAATAGCTAGAGGACAAAGATTCAAAGGAAATCTGAGGGACTTATTTTTCACACAGATAGTAGATGTAGGGAATGGGCTGCCAGAGGAGGAAGTAGAGGCAAGTGCAATGATGATGCTACAATGATTTTTGGACAGGTTCATGGCTAGGAAAGGCCAGGAGGGATATAGGCTAAATACAGGCAGATGGGCAGCTTGATCGCCATGGATGACTTGGGCCAAAAGGTCTGTTTCCATGCTGTATAAGTCGGTGAATCTGTGACTAAATCCTTCATGTCAAGCTTCCAGTTGCATTACCCCTAATTTAACAAGTTGCTGCTTCAGTAAAGAGTATGATTGATATTTATTTGCCACCATCTGTCAGCATAATAAAATAAAATATAGGAAGAAAGTGGCTTTTAGAAACATGTTTTAGCTCTTCTAAATCGATAGCCATAATTATATAAAATGTAAATTTAGAAATCTGTTCAAATTAATATACGTAAGAATTTTTAAAAAAGATTCTTGTAAAAGGGTTTTAGAGAAGCTATTGCAAAGTTATCTGTGTAGAAGTAGTGTTAGAATTAATTACTGTGTAGAGTAATGAAGACAAAAATTAACCCACAATATTCAGTTTGCTATAATAGGATTTGAATATGCAAGTTGTGTTTCTGTGAGCCAAAACGTACTTAGCCATTTGTTTACATTGCACTTTTGATCCAGGGTTGTTGTTCCAGTCCCCAATTACTTAAAAAGTTGGAGCCATTTAGTTTTCAAGTATTAAGATCGAGCATTAATCAAAACATTTTGGATGCGTTCAACAGATTGGAACGCATCTGTGAAGAGAGCAGATATGTTGACGTTGCAATACAATATTACTGTATTTTGTGACAAAGTTTAAGAAATCTGGGCATCTTATATTGCGTCATTATAAATAAAGGAATTGCGCAATATGAATATTGTTTTCCTGACCATTACTGAGGTGGTGGTGGCTAGTTGAGCTAGTTCAGTTGGCTATATAGATTCATTTCTACTGATACTTGCCTCCACGCCTAAATGCAGGTTTAAATAAAATGAATTTTATTAGTCTTGGGCAAAGCTACCTCAGTCATCAAAAGCTCCAAATAAGTAACATTTTGAAGTTAACATTGTAAAAGGTTTTGCATTATTTTTTTAATTCTGATGTGCTTTAATTACTTGCTGCCATTTTAAAAAATGCAATCCAAAAATATGTGATATTATGATATTTTTCATTCGAAATAATAATGAGTAAGAAGGTTCCAGTCATCCTAGTAAATAATGCACTGGCCCATCAAATCTTATCGGTCATTTCCCTGTCTCCCGTACAGGGTCATTTGTGGTTTAATCTTGGGCAAGAAGAAGGTTAATGATGTGAACAAAACAGCTGTGCCTTAAAATAGTTTGAGTGGAAGGAAATTGATTTCAATATTATCTTATCCAAAACAAAAATTGATACTCAAACAAAAACTTGTACATGTTAGTGTAGGAACTCTAGAAGAGTAAAGCGGCCTTTTAAAATGTGTGTTTCTATGTTTTAGAAATAATCATAGTGGCAAACATCAGCATGTTACTAGACCAATTTCACAAAACCCAATGCAATGCTGTACAAATTTTCCAAAAGGAAACTTAATATTACTTGTATTTTAGCCTAAAGTTGAATTTTTTTTTAAATAATAGACTGAGCTAAGACTGTCAGAAGTAAATCTGTTGAGACACATGGCTGAGCGAATACCCATATCATTCATTAAATTCTCAAGTAATTGGAACTATTTCCCTTCCGTACAAGTAGCAGTAAAGTTTTAAAAAGTTAAGTAAAAACTAATAAACAATTGGATTATACTAAATAATCTGTTTCTAATATGCTTATCCTATTTTGCACAATACAATAAAACCATATTGGTTTGTTTTAAATGCATGGCACCTTATATAGTGTTATAAACAAGGCTGTTCCTTTCAGGGGAGGTTTTCTGTTAGAGTCATGCGTCAAGATATTGTATAAAATGTTATGATTTGACGATTGTGATTGGCTTCTATTTACTAAGTATGGTTGTTCTGTAACTGGATTTAGCACTAGTTTTAGAGTCCGACCTCTGCTTTGGAGCAGGCTTCATGTTTGAGGCAAAACAATTCTGCACTTTCAGCTACCATGACAAATTGATGCTGTTTTTATGGATAAAGTGAGGAGCAAGTGACTTTTACTACAGGAGAGGTTGTAATCCTAGATCTGCCTTTATCCAAAAGTATTAACTTAGAATTGATGGGGTGGGGGGGGGTTGTTATAGATTATACTGATTAGGGAGTGATAATGGTGTCTAAACTACTGGGGTTCTATTGTCTTCCATGCCCAAGAGGGTAAAATACTACAACATTGATATCTGAGTGATGGTGACCATTTTAGTTTTATATTTATATTGGAATCCCTAGCGGAAAGGATGCAATGAATGCATACCCAAAGTGTATACAATAATATACACCTTCCAGTTCATTATTGCTATTATATAACGCCTAGCAGCATCTGTTGTAGTTTTGTTCTCGTTATCCGCACACTTTACATGAGAATTTTCATTCACTCTGTGGTGATGTGGCAATGAACTAGGTAAAGACTGCTAATAATCATTTTGTAATGTCTTGTTAATGCTAATTTACCACAGTTTAATGTATTTTAAAAACATATTTGTACGTTTGAATTGTATCAGAATGATTAACTTATTGTTTTGGGGTTATCGGTGGATAACTCAGAATGTTGTGGACCTGGAATACTGGCAGCGCCAGTTGAGAACCACTGTGGGTTTATTGTAAACTCTTCTTTTTCTATCTTTTGGTACATTGTCTACTGAACTGAACTCAGCAGGTGGCGCTCATTTTTAAACTTAAGTAGAACAGTGCATTGTCTTGAATAATGCACGAGTTCTAACCATTCATATTTTTGCACCATGGCGTTATATAATAAAAATGGTGATTTTATTTTGTTGTCAATTCTATACTCTTTATAAACACGATCATAACGTTTTGAGAAGTGATGGGTTCATTATGTATGAAAACCAAAAAGAAATTGACAATGCAAATGTTTCATAGTGAAATAGGAGTTGCAATATAATTCCATTATTTACAGTGAAACCTGGCCTATCAAGCCAATTGTGAGCCTCATCAATATATCTAGAAGGCTTTAACTCTCCCTTTTGGATTGGAAGAAAACTCGTCGCCAGTCAGTAACATACAATCTGCTCGGTAACATTAAGGTTATAAGGTCATGTGATAGGAGCAGAATTAGACCATTCGGCCCATCAAGTCTACTCCGCCATTCAACCATGGCTGATCTATTACTCCCTCCTAACCCCATTCTTCTGCCTTCTCCCCATAACCCTTGACACCCGTACTAATCAAGAATCTATCTCTGCCTTAAAAATATCCATTGACCTGACCTCCACAGCCTTCTGTGGCAAATAATTCCACAGATTCACCACCCTCCCACTACAGAAATCCCTCCTCATCTCCTTCTTAAAGGAGTCCTTTAATTCTGAGGCTATGACCTCTGGTCCTTGACTCTCCCACGAGTGGAAACATCCTCTCCACAAGCACTCTATCCAAGCCTTTCACTATTCGGTAAATTTCAATGAGGACCCCACCTCATCCTTCTGAACTCCAGCGTCTAGAGGCCCAGTGCCGTCAAACGCTCATCGTATATTAATCCACTCAATCCTGGGATCATTTTAGTAAACCTGCTCTGGACCCTCTCCAGAGCCAGCATATCCTTCATCAGAAATGGTGCCTAAAATTGCTCACAATACTCCAAATTAATTACGGACGGGCAGAATCAGTTGACGGATTAGAATGCAAGGCTTTCAGTTGGCTGACCTGAGTTGTTTACTTCCTCTTGGGCACTGACATTTTGTCCCAAAAAAATCAAAGACATTTCAGCTGGAATGTATCTTAAATGCCTTTTAAATCTAAATAGCCAACAGCAAATGGTTGAATAACTCTATAGAATAAACTTGGGACCAAGTTGGTTGCCAGCTCAGTTTTCATCAGTATTGTTCCTCTAGTCTGTAGATGTAATTGTATACTACAGCTTTAATGTGAATGCTATATATATATTGGATGCCAGTTTGTGCCTCCGTCAGCTGTTTTGTCTTCTATTCTAGATGATAAAATTGCTTCTGCGAGGTCATTACCACGAGTCATTAGAGAATCCCAAATTCTGGTTCTATTTTTCCAGCTATTAGTAGAGTTCATTTGTTCAAATCATTGATGAGATATTTACTGGCATGATACAAAAGATAGAAAATTGGGACGATAATATTAAGTTGAAAATATGAAATGTTTCCGAATAAGATGGTCCCACAACATTTCTATCTCTGCACTACCCAGCTTTCAAGCAAGATAATAGACGACTTAATCTTTGGTAACATGTATATTCTAAATATTAAATTTAACATAAGGATGTTTTGTAGTTACCAGAATCGAATGTTACATTATACTGATAGATCAATATAACTATATGATCTTGTTGACTATTTTGGCTTATTACTTGCAGTTTAATCTGACCCAGTCAGACGCTGCAGTTCCTTCTCAATCCTCAAATCCCCAGCTAGCTGAATTACTTGTGGTCGTTGTTTCTACTTTGATCTGCTCTGTCCTTGAACAATCTATCTCATGTCTTGTTTCCACAAGTCTGTGTCACTGTCCCCTTTTTTTTACCGTAAGTTGTTTATATCTATGATGATTTCTGAATGTGATGTGCAATGTATTACTTTACACTGTCATGTTATAATGCACTCTAGCCCCTCTCTATTAATTGTATTTTACTGTCCACTACGTAGACCCAGACTGTTGAGGCTTTTTTTATTGAGCTCTCTTGAGCCTCTGCAATCTTTCATGTGCACTATTCCCATAGTGAATGGCAATGATACAGCCAAGTGAGTTACAGGATTTTTTAGAGCTTAATTAAGAGTTAGCCACATTACTGTGGGTTTTGAATCCATGTAGAACATACTAAGGACACTTCCCAACAGGACATTGGGAACCAGGCGGGTTTTTAACAACAATCCAATTGCTTTCTTTTTCTCCAAAAAAAAAATTAAGTATACATTGCCACAGTAGGGGTTGAACTTGTCTTTGGAGTATTTGTCCAGGGGTCAATGTTAGTCTAGTAACATAATCACAATGCTAGTATATCTCTAAACAATGTACTACAATGCTCAGCTGTCGTCTCTTCAGTAATCCCCATTCCATTATAAATCCAGTCAGTCGCTGTAGCCTCTTTGCAACAATGGTGGAATTACAGAATATCTCTCTGTTCGCAGCATCTTCTAAATAAATGAAGTTACAACCCTTTTTGGATTTTAAACTACTTATTTTAAGAGATGGTAGATGTTCAATGCTCTGTCAGTTGATATTCAGATGTGCTTAATTGTCAAAATAATACCCGCAGCTGGGTTTATATGGAGCATTAATGTAGCAAAATGTTTCAAAGTATTATAAATATGAGTTTGGGCTGTACTAAGTTATGAGGGCAGATTATTAGAAGTTTGGACATAACTTTAAAGTGTTAACTTGGATGCAGGAGTGAAACAAGTTTCAAGAGGAAATTCCTAGCAAGGGTCTTTAGCCACATAACCAGTAGTGTGGTGTGTGGGTGATTGAGGAAAGGATCAACAGTTTGCAACTGAATGAGAAATATATCAGAGGGTTGAGCATTGAGTGAGGTTGTAGCCAAGAGAGCAGTTGGGACTATGAAGAGCTTGGAAAAAACAAGGATGAGAATTGTTGAAGTGCCCTGAAAAGGAGGGGATGATGTATAAACACAGATGTAATTTCGACATGGTGAAACCAAAATGTGTAAAAATACCCTTTAATAAAATCTGACAATGTGCACTTTAACCACATGTGATTTTTTTTCTATTACAAATCTCAAATTGTGGAGTACAGAGGCAAATAAATAAATGATGGGTGTTGGTCCCAAACATTATGGAGGGCACTGTTGCTATTTTGCGTTTCAGAAGTATGATAGCCTGTTTCTTGGAAATTCTGCCCTTTGGGTAATTGGACTAAGCTATTCAGATTATGATAGAACCAAGCGTGGGTGTTAGAACATCTCCCTGTTCTATTTCACAAATGTGACAACATCTTCAAAGTGCATTGTTCTACTTCTGACCTAATGTCGAAATTGGATTACTGGTTTGTATAACCATCATGGTTAATTCACAGTTGAACAATGAGGAAATGGACCCAAAAGTGGGTCCTCACTAGGACTTGCCCATATTGATTCCCATATGCTGCTCTTCTTTAGATTTGAATAACTGCCAAAGTTCAGAGTCTTGGTACTTGCTATAATCTAGTTCCCTGAAGACTGTTATGGAACAATCTGACTAATTACTAATAGTGAAGTTAGAAACAAAATGCTGGAGTGACTCAGCGGGACAGGCAGCATCTCTGAAGAGAAGGAATGGGTGAAGTTTCGGGTCGAGGCCCTTCTTCAGACTTCGTTCCATGGCAGCCTGAGTAGCTATAAAACCGCAAGAATGAGAAACCGTGCCCATTTTAAGTTGCAGAGAAGGAAGGGAGGTGACAAAGCATACCTGTGATATGCGGAGTTCATTTAATATTATTTTGCTTTTGTGCAGTGTAACAGAAGAAAACACATTTTTGTTAATCACACCTGATATATCTGGAGGAGTAAGACATATAAATGAGAGTAATAGAAACAAGAGAAATGCATACTGAAACAAAGATGTAGTTCACAGGAGTTCTGGAAATCTGAAGTCAGAGATGCTGGAAATACTGTGTTCAAAAGGGAACTGCAGATGCTGGAATATCGAAGGTACACAAAATTGCTGGGGAAACTCAGCGGGTGCAGCAGCATCTATGGAGCGAAGGAAATAGGCGACGTTTCGGGCCGAAACCCTTCTTCAGACTGATGGGGGGTGGGGAAAGAAAGAAGGAAAAAGGGAGGAGGAGGAGGAGCCCGAGGGCGGGCGGATGGGAGGGTGGGAGGAGACAGCTAGAGGGTGAAGGAAGGGGAGGAGACAGCACGGGCTAGCCAAATTGGGAGAATTCTGGAATGCTGGAAATACTGACCAGATTAGTTAGTTTCTGGGAAGAAAAAACTAAATGTGTGCTATGGGTGGCTGAATTAGGCAGTTCTGACTCAAAAACTAGTTGCTTAGAATTTTTGATCACTGAACCTCAAGCCAAAGAGAAAATATGCTGAATAAACAGGATATAGATATGTTAAATGTGTACTTTTTATAGGTGGGAAAAGAGAATACCATTGATATGAGAGAACCAGAGAAACAATACGGAAGATACTTTTTAAAATTATTAATCGGGGGGGGAAATGGAATGAAGTCCATGGATAAATCAAGTATCCACATTTTCAGGGTCCAATAGTTACCAGCCTGAATAGAGAGCGAATTGAGTAGTAACAGATGAATTGGTCAGATTTTTCCCAATAACTCCAGATTTTGCAGATTGAATTGAAAAATGTTCAAAGTGCAAGAACCATCCCTGCCAGATTAACAACTGTTGTGAGAAAACTACAGAAATGTTAATAGATATAGAGCTAATTTTTATTTTAAAAAGTTAGTATGCAGTCCTAAATTAAGAGGTTGTTAACAACTAGATAATCAATATTAAATCAAATTGGGAGTTAGATCAACTTATTTTAAATAGCAATGAGATTGTGGAAAATACTGCAATGAGACGTAGTTAAACCAAATAAAATAGATCCATTTATTAGATTAATAGGTTAATTACAAAATATCTGCTGCAAAATTGATATAAAAATCAGGCCATATCTAACCATCTACTTTAAAAACAGGAAATTACTCATGAGTTTGGTTATAAAAACATCTGTCGTAGAGACCAATAGAATAGTCAGTCTGAAAAAAAGGTCCAAACCCGAAACATCACCTGTCTGTTTTCTCCAGAGATGCTTCCTGACCATCCCTCCTCTCCCATCAGGCAAACGGTATAGAAGTATGAAAACACACACCTCCAGATTCAGGGACAGTTTCTTCCCAGCTGTTATCAGGCAACTGAATCATCCTACCACAACTAGAGAGCAGTGCTGAACTACTATCTACCTCATTGGTGACCCTCGGACTGTCATTGATCAGACTTTACTGGCTTTACCTTGCACAAAACGTTATTCCCTTATCGTGTATCCATACACTGTAAATGGCTCAATTGTAATCATGTATTTTCTTTCCACTAACTAGTTAGCACACAAGAAAGGCTTTTCACTGTACCTCGGTACACGTGACAAGAAACTAAACTAAACCCGCTGAATTACTCCAGCACTTTGTGTCCATCTTCAGAGTAACTTTCAATGTTGCCGAAGAGAATTGGGGGAATCCGGATCAGTTCAGGATACCATCATTGTGATAGAAGATCAGCAATGGCTATATTGAAGTAAGATGCTGGCACAAGCAAGAATATCCTATTCCTTGTATTATATTACATTGTCTTATATTGACTATAGAATTGGAAAGCATGCAACAAAAAGCTTTTCGCTGTACCTCGACACACATAACATTAAACTATACTAACTTTAATATTTCCATCGTCTACTGCTTAGCGAGAAAGACTGAGGTTCCCCATGGATGTGACGGTTGGCAATTTGATCCTCCCCTCACCCCCACTGTAAATGAAAGGCAGAAGCTACAAAGATAATGGGAGGAAGTTGGTGAAGGAAGATTTGGTGCCTCTCAAATGACATGGACACGGTAGAGATTGTATCTCATGACTCTTTGGGAAGAGTTTCTTAAGATCAAAAGTGAAAGGAGTAGAATTAGGCCATATGGCGCATCAAGTCTACTCCGCCATTCATTCATGGCTGATCTATCTCTCCCTCCAAACCCCATTCTCCTGCCTTCTCCCCATAACCTCAGATACCCGCTTCCTCGTTGGAAATCGGAGCGTGACTTAGATCTTTCGGCTAAAACTTTGAGGATCAAGAGGGAAATTGGTTTAACATGTAGGAAAATGTTTACCATCTTTTAGCCACAAATATGCCTGACCTGCATCATTCTTTAAGTCTCAATGACGTTCAATGGGTAAGACGCACAATTATCAACGCTGTCAATGGATAGTGTTGATTATTTTTATGATTTATAACAACAGACTTTGTGTTAAAATTTATGGAGAATGATCGTTTATCAACAATTAAGTGAAGCCAGAGAAGACGGTGAGCAGCCACAACACAGTTCACACCTGACTGGTCTCTATGTAGTGACGTGAGCAGATTTTGATGTATAGTCCATCGAGGAATCCCATGGCAAAACAGCAATTTTTTCTTTCAGAATGGAAAGACAGGAGGAAGTGACACGGGAGCCGTCATTGACCTGACAGGTGATGATGAAGATGAAATGTCTGCACAAGGTATGACCTCTTCCACCATATTTCTTGTGCAGCTCCCTGTATTTGGTGATGCATAACTCTCCACTGAAATCTACCAACGTCTGCTGTAGCTTTTTACAAAATTCCAGCTGACTTATCTGATTCTGAGTGTGTAGGAAGGAACGGCGGGTGCTGGTTTATACCGACGATAGATACAAAATGCTGGAGTGGGTCAGGCAGCATCTCTGGAGGAAAGGAATAGGCGATGTTTTGGGTCGGAACCCTTCTTCAGACTGCTTGCAGATGGCAGTCTGAAGAACGGTTCCACCTCAAAACTTCACCTATTCCTTTCCTCCAGAGATGCAGCCTGACCCGCTGTGTTATTCCAACGTTTTGTGTCGATCTTGCCTGACTTTGATGCAGAATAACTGCTTGGCCCAATTTACAGTGGGTTTATCCGATGTAATTTTATTGTCAATTTCTGGGATCAGTAAAAATTCCTTTGGAGACCACATTATGAGGTTCCATCTTAGCCGGCACTTTTTTAAAAGTACATCAGGCAAACGTTTATTAGTTTAGTTTAGAGACACACTGTGCAGAAACGGGCCCTTTGGCCCACTGAGTCCACATGCCTACCAGCGATCCCTACACACTAGGACTATCCTACACACACGACGGACATTTTACAATTTTTACCAAGCCAATTAGCCTACAAGTGTGGGTGAAAACTGGAGATCCCGGAGAAAACCCATGCAGGTCATGGGGAGAACGTACAAATTCTGTACAGACAGCACCTGTATGTGGATCGAACCCGGGTTTCTAGCGCTGTAAGGCAGCCACTCTACCTCTGTGCCACCGAGTAAAAGAAAATAACATTGCAGCAGTAAAACTTAGTATTTTTTGTCAATTAGCCGTGTTAATATTTACATCAGAGAAATTGGCCATTCAACCTAATGGGTCCAAACAAAAAATAACTAGAAAATAATTTCTTGATCATTCAAGGCAAGTTGAACATTTAAAATGACTGTGGCAATCTTCATGTCAAACAAAATAAAACAGATCAGAAATTCTATGAGTGGTACATAGGGGCTATTTAGAGAGTAGACTAAATGAGATCAATTTGGCTATAAAGACCAGATGCTCATTTTTACAAATTAACGCATGTGAACTTGCATCAGGGTACTGTTAATAAATGGATAATGCTCACAAAATGTTCCAATTCTTTGTCTGAGAGTTGTTATACAATATGCTTGCATTAGTTTGACAATTTCTTTTCTTGACCAGGTTCCAAGAAACAAAATCAGCCTGTAAGCCAAGCAACGAGCCAGATTCTGGTATCCTCACCCACCATCCAGACCCAGGTTCGACCTCCTGCAGCCCCCCAGGGGATGTCTCCACAGCAGACCACCACACAGTCCCACTTACCGACAACCCAGACCAGCCCCAGTACGATCGCGTTAACTGTGCAGACGGCCAGTGTGCAAAGCATGTCTGCAGGTAGAGTATTGACAGGTATTGCATCCAATATTGAACATCACTTTACTAACGATCATGTCATCAAGATACTGCCACATTATTTTGTATGAGAATCTACCAAGCAATTCTAGTGCATCCTAATGACCTTGGGAGCAAGGTGCTAAACAGCTACTTTATACGTGGCCTCTTTCGTCCTGCCCTATGCCACTGCAAAATTCAGTTGCATGGTTCCAAGATGGAAGCCTGATGGAGGTTTAAGTGAGAGGAGTGGACATCAATAAATGAAGGCAAATCGAAGAGAAATTCAAGATACTGACAGTTTTGGATGGTTGGGTAGGTGGGATATTGAAAGAGATTTGGATGGTCAGGAGTGGAGACATTTGTTGCAGTCGATTGGGACCTATAAGTGTGGTGATAACCCTTACTAATCGTGACACTCTTATTAATCAAGAATCTGTCAATTTCCGCCTTAAAAATATCCATTGACATGGCCTCCACAGCCGTCTGTGGCAATGAATTTCACTGATTCAGCACACTCTGGCTAAAGGAATTCCTCCTCATCTCCTTTCTAAAAGTACAGCCTTTATTCTGAGGTGATGGCCTCTGATCCTAGACTCTCCCACGTGGAAACATCCTCTCCACACCCACTGTATCCACAATGTGGTGCGGGATGGAGATGAGGGGTAATGGGAGCGGGTTATGGTTGTAAGTGTCAGGGATGTAGAGATGTACAAGGTGTAGACAACATGGCTGGTTTTGCGGTCTACCTTTCCCTCTGATAAGATCCTGCTGCTCTTCAATGCTGCAAAAAGAATGTTGCATGAGGAATGATCTCCAACCTCTGCACTACTGCAGGGGATGGCAAGAATTGCAAGCAAAGCAAGAATTTCATCACGTGGAAATCTTGAGGGGCGCATGGGTGACTCATCACAGAAGTGTCCTGGTAAATTTCCAAGAAATGCAATGCAGGAGTTTGTAATTACTTTTCATTCCAAAAATAATCAATTTTAATCGTCTAATACTTAAAAACAAAAAAAGTGTTTATCAGTTTAATTTCTAAATAATTAATCCCTGTGTGGACATTAAATAATCCCATCATGTGAAGAAAAACATTTTTTTTTCTTCTTAAACATATATTCCTTCAAGAATTGATTTGGCCCATGTCACATTTGTAGGAGCTTGCATAGGAATTCACTGCATTTCTGTATTGCAATGATGTCTTTACTGCTGAATAAGGTTGTGAAACATCCCAAGCCTATTTAAGTATTTGTTCTGTCCTTTCTTTAGTTCTGTTGAAAAGAGTAACTTGAGTACAATACATTCCATGGATAGGACAGGGTTAGAGGGATGTATTCCCTCAATTTCAGCAGCAACTTTACATTTCAGTAAAGTACTGAGTTGGCTGTAAGACGTTAAGACATTTTGAGATCATGATAGATGTAATATACAGGTAAGTCTTTAAGTGTAGGAAGGAACTGCAGATGTTGGTTTACACTGAAGATAGCCACAAAATGCTGGAGTAATGCAGTGGGACAGGCAGCATCTCTGGATAACAGGAATGGGTGATGTTTCGGGTCGAGATCCTCCTTTCTCAGTCTAAAGAAGGGTCTCGTCCCAAAACGTCACCCATTCTTTTTATTATCCAGAGATGCTGCCTGTCCCGCTGAGTTACTCCAGCAGTTTGTGTCTACCTTCAGATAAGCCTTTCGTTAATAAGGCTTAAAAATTAATGTCTTATTAAGATTATTGAGCAGATTTGCCATAACATTTAATGTGTTCCATTCACAGGGCAAACGAGTGTTAACATATTGCAGCTTCAACGTCCTCAGATGCCGCCACCCCCTTCACAGAATCCGGTCAGACTGCCACTTCCTGCTCTCCAAAGAGGAAGCACCAATCCAGCGGTTTACACAGCGCCCCCCGCATACCCAAGTCATACTGCAGTGCGTGCAGTGACAACGCAGAGCCAAGCAATGCGCCAGCCCAGTCCTCAGCCCCCTGTCACTGGTAAGATTCACTGCCGTGCATTTTGATTCATTATTTTTTTAGAGGGATGTATTCAATAGTCATTAAGAAAACCTAACATGTTTGACTCCATGCTTCTCTTACCATGGA
Source organism: Amblyraja radiata (assembly GCF_010909765.2). NCBI lineage: Eukaryota > Metazoa > Chordata > Chondrichthyes > Rajiformes > Rajidae > Amblyraja > Amblyraja radiata. The sequence continues at coordinate 4,084,729 of NC_045993.1, read as the reverse complement.
TGTTTCCTGTTTTCATGTAAGCAAGCCTGTGATATTTCTCAAGTTCCTTTAGAAGCAAGCTGTTGAATGCCTTGAGTGTGAGATTTTGGAAACCCCAGTTTAAGATTCTGAAGAAACTCAAGTGCTGACCAAATCCCAGATAAAAACAACCAATGGTTTGGCAAACTTGAATAGGAATTGTTGACATAGCTTTTTTTGTTGTTGTTGCTCATAATACTTCTACACAATCGCATTTGTAAGTTAAATACTTGTCCATTTCGCCACCGATTAACTGCTCCCTGCCACCTCTCCTCTTAATCACCCACTAACCTGCCAGTGTTGTTGTTAAAGCTCACTCTGTTCTCCAAAGTAAAGTCTTTCCTTCTCTCAGCAGGAATGTCAATTCGGCTGCCTCAAACCTCGTACATTGTCAACAATGTGATCTCCATCCCAATGATGCCGAATATGCCTCAGTTCACGGTACATCACCGCCCTTCACAGGTAAGGCATTTGCGAGTGTGCGTCTGAACACATTGTGCCATCACTTATACAGTATATCCAGTGATAGGGATTTGTTGAGTTAATCAATAAAGGTCTAATTAAAATGTTGCTTTTCTGCTAATTTGTGGGGGCGGGGAAATTGTGTCATGTCAATTTGAAAATGTGGACACGACACGGAGTTCTGGAGTAACTCAGTGGGTCAGGCAGCGTCTGGAGGGAATGGATAGACGACATTTTTGTACAGGACCCTTTTTAGACTAAACAGGACCCTTTCTAGACATCGGGAACATTTGTCCTGCATCTAAGCCTGTCCAATAAGATCCCCTCTGATCCTTCTAAATTCCAGTGAATACAAGCCCAGTCGACCCATTCTTTCACCATTTGTCAGTCACACAATCCCGGAAATTAACCTGGTGAACCTACGCTGCACTCCCTCAATAGCAAGGTAGGAGGTCAGAGGAAGCTGGATAAGAAAAATTGAGAAGGACAAAGCCTGGAAACGGGTGATTGATACTCAGCGTGGACTTGGGCCGAAGGGCCTGTTTCCATGGTCTATCTTTCAATCAATAGTCCATTTAAGAAGTTCCAGATTTTCACCTGTTTGTACGTGTGATGCAAAATTATCTTCCATAAGAAGCTCACCATCCACGCTGTCCATTGACCATCCGTTAACATTAGTTCTAGAAAGTTATCCCACTATCTGCTCTATTCCGTACACACCAGGGACAAAAGAGGTCAATTAACCTACAAACCTACATCTGGAATGTGAATAGAAACCAGAGCAGCTGAAAGGAAACCCACATGGCCGCAGGGAGAACGTGCAAACTCCCCACCGACAGTACCCAAGAAAAAAAGAAGGAAAAAAGGTGCCGGAGTAGGCCATTCGATCATTCAAGCCAGCACCGCCATTCAATATGATAATGGTTGATCATCTAAATCAGTACCCCGTTCCTGTCTTCTCCCCATATCCCTTGATTCCTTTAACCCCAAGAGCTAAATCTAACTCTCTCTTACTGCAGTGTATGCAGTGACAACGCAGAGCCAAGCAGTGAATTGGCCTCCACTGCCTTCTGTGGCAGAGAATTCTACAGATTCACAACTCTGGGTGAAAACGTTTTTCCTCACCTCAGTCCTAAATGGCCGACCCCTTATTCTTAAACTGTGACCCCCTTGTTCTGGAATCCTCCAACATCGGGAACATTTGTCCTGCATCTAGCCTGTCCAATAAGATCCCCTCTGATCCTTCTAAATTCCAGTGAATACAAGCCCAGTCGACCCATTCTTTCATCATATGTCAGTCACACAATCCCGGAAATTAACCTGGTGAACCTACGCTGCACTCCCTCAATAGCAATAATGTCCTTCCTCAAATTAAGACACCAAAATTGCACACAATACTGCGGTCTCACCAGGGCCCTGTACAACTGCAGTTGGATCTCCTTGCTCCTAAACTCAAATCCTCTCGCAAGGTATAAATAGTAGATGTGGAGACGATGTTTCCACTAGTGGGAGAATCTAGGACCAGAGGCCATAGCTGCAGATTAAAAGGATGTACCTTTAGAAAGGAGATGAGGAATTTCTTTAGTCAGCGGCTGGTAATCTGTGGAATTAGTACGGGTGTCGGGTTATGGGGAGAAGGCTGGAGAATGGGGTTGAGAGGGAGAGATAGATCAGCCATGATTGAATGGTGGAGTGGACTTGATGGGCTGAATGGCCTAATTCTGCTCCTACATCTTATGAAAGAATGGATGGGGATTCTCCACCCTTTGAAGAGTTTGAGAATGATTCCGTCTCCTTTGTTTTGTAGCAGGAGCCACCACGACCCATCCACCCGGCGCCGCTCCCTGAAGCCCAGGCACCACAGCGGCTACCTCCCGAGGCAGCCAACACCTCCCCGCCCCAGAAGCCCCAACTGAAGTTGGCCCGTGTCCAGAGCCAAAACGGAATTGTCTTGTCCTGGAGTGTCTCTGAAGTGGACCGCACTTGCGTGCCTGTGGACAGTTATCATCTCTATGCCTACCACGAAGACCCTGCCGCCACCACCACGCCATCTCAGTGGAAGAAAATCGGAGAAGTGAAGGCGCTGCCCCTTCCCATGGCCTGCACTCTCACTCAGTTTGTGTCAGGAAGCAAGTATTACTTCGCAGTCCGAGCGAAGGACATTTACGGCCGATATGGACCTTTTTGTGACCCACAGTCGACTGATGTGATGTCGACTCAGGGTAATTAATACATAAAAAATCAAAACGGACAAAAAAATCCCAAGATATTTTTTCATTTCTTTTCTTACATCATGCATGACGTGTTGTAGTTTTTCTATAGATGTCTCAGACTCAGTTAGTACCTGTGTACACTACACTGTATATATATATAAGAGGGTCATGATATAAATGAGGCAGCACAATAAATACAGGATATTGCGTCGAAATGTGCTGCTTACCTCCGCAAAGAAAAGTTGCATTTCTTTTCACGGCAGACTCACTGTGACTGAAGATGTTGGACTCTAAGAGTAATTACTGAGGCAGCAGCAACAATGGGATATTCTGCTTATTCTATGATTCTTAATCGGTCGAAGAAAATTTAAAGAGAAACATTCCTAAATGTGACATGATGCGGACTGTTAAAGTGATAACCCATACTTGTATTAACTCTGTTCTTTTTATTTTTATAATTATTTTCACTGCAGTTCCAACAATCGTTTGGAAAAGCAGTGAAAATTGATCAGCAGTGACCATAGGATAATTGGATTTATTGCATTGTCTGAAATACTCCCAAAATAAATACAACTTGCAATAGACTGCATACTTGATTTTTCAAGGCATTGTGACTGACTGAGCCTCAACAAAGTCAGACCTATCCCCATTCTTAATTTTTCCAGTAAAATAATTGAAACAGTGTAAAACTTTGATCTGTGTTGCTTCACTCTGTTTTGGTGGGAAGGGTTTTGGCACGACAGGGTGGTGAATAAAAGCAGATTCTATGTTTTTTTGCCAAATGCCTGTGTTAGAAGTGTTTTCAGAGCAATCTGTTAGTTCAGAAGATGCAGATAAGATTCTCGAATATATTTTTAATCAGTGTGAAAAAAGTACTTATGTGTTCACTGGATGGTGAGTCTTTGAGAGAACCTTTTTTTCATCAGTACCACTTTTCTGGTCTAATGAATTTTTTAAAAAGATATAAATATATATATATGTATATGTCAATCTCAAACCCGCTCTCCCATTAAAGCCACTATGTTGTATATATTCTTCCTTGCAAGCATCAGATCTTTCCTTCCTAACTTGACTAAATCGGCAAGCACAAATTTTAAAAGTCCTGCCGTCCCTGGAAGAGTTACAATGTCCTATGATGGGGCAGTGCAGACTAAGTAGTGTGAGCAAGGAAATGGTGCTTATGTCAGCGATTTTTGTTTTTTTCCAAATTCTTACCAGATACCTTTCTTCCCATTTACTGGTAACTCATTGAAGCAGTATCCATCCCATCAGTTTTGATGAATTTCCTGCCTTGCTGCTGAGTTTGTGCCTTTTTTTTGTTGTTTAAACCTGCCCATACCATTTAACCCCCCTCCCTACAATTCACAAGCACTGTGACACATGGCAAAGAGAACTGTTAAAGACTTGTCAGCCCAACTCCATCAGTGAAGTATGGTCTCTTGTATGGTGACGTTCACTGGTATAATGCAAGCAGGCTTGCTTGATTTCTGGGTTATGCAAGAGATCAGCCATGTAATTCACAATACAGTACCCAACAAAGATGCACTGCATTGGAAAGTGATTATTGTAAGTCATTAATTAATAATGTTAAATATTTTGCATTCATTTCGTAGCAGCAAGATTCTTTGAATTGAAAATCATAGCTGATAATTTGAGCCGTCTCATAGCTACCCTCTCCTTAGAAAACAAGTGTCCGGCCAATGGTATCATCTGAAAAATTGCTGCTGTTTGTGTGTGTGTGTGTGTATGTGGAAACGATGTACTCCAATCAGTGTTTTTTAACTATGCCTCTGAATGTGATCAGAACCTAATATGCACCCTGACAGTTTTTTTTGCAACACACGAAAAGGAATCTTCAAAATGCCAAATAGGTTGTCGCGACATGTACCATATACAAAAATAGATGACATCATGCACAAAATAATGACTTATTTTGAGGGCTGTACTATTTCATTCGAATATCATGAGAACAGCAAATAGCAAGGCCACTCATCCATTCTCCTGGTGACACATTGAGTATTGATTGAGGAAAATATTCCCCAGATTTGGAGGTGATTGGAGCAAGTTATAGTTTGCCGTGTAGTGTCCAGGTGGACAAGGAGTTGTGGTAGTTGGGGAAAGGTCTTCCAACAAGTGGCGGAATGGCAGGAGTTGTCCATTCAGGCGTAAGGCATCTTCTTTGAAGGAGCGCTGCAAGGTGCAGTATTATTAATTGACGAACCCAAGAGTCTTTGGCATTGTATCTCATTCTCCACTTTGTTAACAGATTATCATGGTGGCGCATCGGTAGAGCTGCTGCCTCACAGCGCCAGAGACCCCAGTTCGATCCTGGTTATGGATGCAGCCTGGGTGGAGTTTGCACGTTCTCCCTGTGACCGCGTGGGTTTCCTACGGGTGCTCCGGTTTCCTCCCACATTCCAAAGATATGCAGTTTTTGCACGTAAATTTGCAGTAGGTTAATTGGCTTCTGTAAATTGCCCATATTGTGTAGGATGCAAAAGTGGGATAACACAGAACTAGTGTACGGGTGATCGACAGTCGTTTCGGACTTTGGGACAAAGGGGCCTGCTTCTACGTTGTATCTCTAAGCTAAATTAAATGCAGCATCAGAGATGCTGAGATTAGCCTTTATTCCGAGGTCCAGGAAAGAAATATCGGGGGGGGGGGGGGGGGGGGGGTGCGAAGGAGGAAAATGGAGCTATCCCATGACCTCCCCATTAGTTTTGGATGCGTGCACGTGTCCTGTGGGGATGTGTTGAATGAGGATTTCTCCCAGTTATATACAATGACCGCGTCACAGGGGATGATACCCACGAATCTTCCACAAATTTGGAAAGGAATGAAGCAAAATGGAGCATTCTTCCAGAGTAAAGTTTTCTGTTTTGTCTGACTGGATTTTTACCTGAATTGGATTTTATGAATACACATGTAGTTTCCCTAATCAAACTACTGAAACCTGCTTGTGACGTTGCAGTTGCAAGACTAATACTCCTTTCTACCTTGCATGCTGAATATGTAATGGGTATTGGCATACTTGAAGACCAAATTATACATTCTATTCTCAATAGATTTGTCCCAGAATACTTCAATCCCAGCCAGTGTGTGCACATTGTCTAAGTACATTTCATTGTTTTAATTGTAAATTACAGGTCCAGACTTTAAATATATCTTTTGACTTTGAAATCTCTGGAAATTAATAAATTCTGTGTGAGGTTCCTAGTGGTAGTAATTGTTGTGGAATAGTACCAGCACTTTTAATGTGCTGCTGCTGATGGCTTAATTCATTCATATGCTGTCAAGGAAGATGTATCTTGTAGATTAGAGTTGCACAATTGTGCTATTTCCCTCAATGACTAAACCCAGAGACAACAGAACTGCCATTGATTTAATGCACCAGATTTCTTACCAAGGATGGCTGTAGGGTTTTCTAATCTTCGGTACTAAAGGGAGAGTGGAACGGCATGACCCATATCCCTGTAGACATTACTGGACTGTAATATTGAATATTTGAAGGGATATTAGTTTTTAATTGATCGTTCCCATTGCATATTTGCATGTGCCAAACCCAAGAATTGCAGTAAAATGTTATGGATGCATTGTACTTCAAAGCCAGAGGAACAAGGCTGAAGTCTCCACAACTTGAACAATAGAATATGGCTATAACCTAGCCGCCTTTTAGCATCCTTCTAGAATCAATAGCAAATTTATTTTTGATCTCTGTGAACTTGCAGAGTGCCTCTCCAGAGGAACTGGCTGAACCTCATGGCTGGCTCACACATTAAGTCTAGAGTGTGTTTCAGAGCCAGCCCATTTTTACCCATAGGTTCTTGTATTACTACGGTGCTGAACCAGAGGTCCATACTTCATGTTACACGTTTCATTCCTGTGGGTCGGACACATCACTAACTGCACCTCTCATTTCCCAACATGGAAAATGCCTGGCTCCTAAGTGCTGATGTAGCAAGGATGGAATATACTAAAGAGTTGCAAATTAGGTTGCAAATGTTTTGTTAATTCAGAATATTGTAAATTAAGTGGTCTGTACTTTTCTTATTCTACTTTATAATCAGCATTGGAAATTGCTGAATCTTTTTGCAAATGTTATGTGAAGTGTATTTAAAATGCAAAAGATATTAAAATACTCAAAAGGGTTAAATACTAATTGCACTTCCTGATTCTTCTGAGTGTGTGAATGGGGGAACCATGTGAACCATGTGGTGCACAGTTTCCAATGATCAATAAGACCACGTGTGGGTACTTAAGTCATTAAATAGCTATAGACCAAAAGCACTTTGGACACAGGGAGGGATATGGAAATCTAGCTGGTAAGTGGATGGTGTGTTTTAAAGTTTGAGCAGAGTGCTGGATAGAGTGGATGTGGAGAGGTTGTTTCAACAAGTGGGAGAGCCGAAAACCAGAGGTCATAGCCTCAGAATAAAAGAATGTTCCTTTGGTAAGGAGATGAGGAGGAATTTCTTTAGAGGGTGGTGAATCTGGAATTTATTGCCACAGAAGGCTGTGGAGGCCAAGTCAATGGATTAGTATGGGTGTCTGGGGTTATGGGAGAAACAGATCAGCCAAACAACAGGCATTCAATCAGTAAAATTAATCAGGACAGTGAAACAAGTCGGATAACTAGGATAGGAGAGGTGACATCTATGTAAAGTCATGGGAGAACAATTTGTAAGCTTTATCATGGTCATTATGTTCCACAATGAAGGTTAACATCAGACACGTCCAGTGTTGCTTGGGTGAGCTGAAGCCCTGCTGTTTCAGTGGGATGTTTTCCGGCTTGCTTGTGTCTCTTGTGTGCAATAAAACTTGAGTTTTACTTCACCTGAGAAACATGTAGAATAGGAGGAGAATCAGGATAAATTAATGACTCCTCTTATTCCCAGTGCCCACTGTGCAGTTGATCCCGAGTAACTAATTACTAGAGAAACTTCCCAATTTACCTAATATAACTAACTTTATTATATACTTATTTATGCTGGTGAATTTAATGTGCCGGTCGGTATAACTGCAACAAGGATGAATTTCACTGTTCTAGCCCACATGACAAGTAAATACTCTTAACCATAATATTATCAGTCCTTGAAATCACTCCATATAAACTCAAAACTCAAAACCGCCACTTTAAATATTTAAACTAGTTGTGGTAATTAATTAAAAACATCCAAACCGTGCTTTTAGCAGCTGGCAAGCAGACCTGCAATGGAATAGTGCAGTGCATCTTTTGAGATTAAGACATTTCTTTAAAGAAATTGAGCACCCATTTACATTAACAGCTATTAAATAATTTGAAGGCCAGTACTGTATCAATTCCATGTCAGAAAAGAATAATCATAGCAGCAAATACAGTGAGGATTCCACAATGAAAGGGCAGGTATTTTATTGCCTAATGTCACCACAAACTCTCCAGGATCACCTTAATGTAAGGCACGTATTCACACCTGTACTTGAAAGCTCTTTAGCTGAGGGTGGCAATTACTTGTGACTGAAGACTAGCAATGCATGTGGCTGTTTAATATGCATCAAAATTTCCCAATATTCTTCATGTCTGGACAGTGCACTTTAACAGTCACTGTGTTAAGAATATTCTCCCTGATTGATTGTGGGCCAAAGAGACTGTTTCTGTTGTGTCCTGTGAACACCAAAACTGATGAATAAGGAAACATGATCTGACAATGACTGAGTTTATATTTGAGTTTTGGGAGGAAATGTTTTAAAGTAATTAACTGTAGGTGCAGCTTCTAATGCTGACCAGTCATTGCATTTGTTGGGGAACAATAAAAAAAGTCACCCTACAGCAGTCACGATTCACCACTCTGCCCCAGAATGACTGAATTCGCAGTTTATTTAGTGCCACTGTGTATCCTTTCAAAAAATTGCTAAATTATGACCGGGGCAGAATCAGGCCATTCAGCCCATCAAATCTACTCTGCCATTCGATCATGGCTGATCTATTTTTCTCTCTCAACCCCTGCCTTCTCCCATAACCTTACTAATGACAAACCTATCAATCTCCGCTTTAAAAACACCCAAGGAATTGTCCTCCACAGATTAACCACCCTTTAGCGAAGAAATCCCTCCTCATCTCTATTCTGAAGGTAAGTCCTTATCTTTTGAGGCTGTGGCCTCTGGTCCTAGATACTCCCTGAAAATTAACCCTGCAGATTAAACAAATTACACTCAGTTTCACCAAAAGCTAACACGTTTTCTGGAATTTTATTTTACACATAAAACTGCATTGAAAATTCATTTAACATCACAATTTAACATGGTTCTGATTGATAAAACTGATAACCTCATACATCACAAACAAGGTACACAGTCCCATTCTGAATTAAATTCAAGGGATTTTAAGATCAGTTAGACAAACACAACCTAAAGTTCAATAAAATTGCTTGGAACAGTTCTTTCGCCATGATCATAAATCACCTCATTGTGCTTCACACTGGAGAATGGAGGCGGACATCTTTAAGACTTGTCAGTATTATTGGACAAAATCCCGCCACAGTTAACGTTTGAAATGTTAAATTCAAAGCTTTGTTCCAAGATTTTATCAACTTTATTACACTGAAAACAAGAATTCTGCAATGTTTCTAAAACTAAGACCTCAAGCAGCTGGAGAAGATGAAGAGTCAATTTAGTCATTTCTACAGGTATTTACAAGGATCCTTGTTCTTGTGTTGGGTCCCGCTGAATTCTAACAGTGGCAGTGGTGGGATGGGGAGGGTCAGTTACCTTTTATCTAAATTGTGTATTTGTAGGCTGAGCGTTGTGAAGCTTGAGAGTAGATCAGCAACTTCATCGACCTGTATGGAGCAGGAAGGCAAAAGCAAGTTATAAAGTTACTTCAAGCAAAATTCTGAAATTACATGACAATATGTCCGGCACCCAGAGAAAGGCAAGTTCATGAATTGGGAGAGGAGCAAGGGAGATTTGGGCAGCACAATGGTAGAGTTGCTGCCTTAGACAATAGACAATAGGTGCAGGAGTAGGCCATTTGGCCCTTCGAGCCAGCACCGCCATTCAATGGCTGATCATCCCCAATCAATACCCCGTTCCTGCCTTCTCCCCATATCCCCTGACTCCGCTATTTTTAAGAGCCCTATCTAGCTCTCTCTTGAAAGCATCTAGAGAACCTGCCTCCACCGCCCTCTGAGGCAGAGAATTCCACAGACTCACCACACTCTGTGAGAAAAAGTGTTTCCTTGTCTCCGTTCTAAATGGCTTACTCCTTATTCTTAAACTGTGGCCCCTGGTTCTGGACTCCCCCAACATCGGGAATGTAATCGGGAACATGTTTCCTGCCTCTTGCGTGCCCAAGCCCTTAACAATCTTATATGTTTCAATGAGATATCCTCTCATCCTTCTAAACTCCAGAGTGTACAAGCCCAGCTGCTCCATTCTCTCAGCATATGTCAGTCCCGCCATCCCGGGAATCCCGGGGTCTCTGGCCTTGCAGAGACCCCAGAAACACTAAAATCAGTGATCCAACACCCAACATTCTTCCTCCCCAACTGTCCTTGATCGGTTCCTGTTTTTCAGAACCCGTTCTTGTTTTTTTACCTACCTCTTCCTTCGTGTTGGTCAGCTGAAGTTTTGTGCAAAGATCATCTAACTGCTCAGTTTCTTGACGGTTACCCAGTCTTTCCAAGTATTCACGCAGCATCTGAATGATCTGTCGGAAAGAAAGGGTGTAAACTGATGCATTCAGTTCAGTAATTGTAAGACTAACCTTTTTTGTTCCACGCTATCCAGTCAGCGAATAGACTCGACATGATTACAATCAAGCCGCCCACAGTGTAGATACAAGATAAAGGGTATAAAATTTAGTGCAGGGTAAAGTCCGATTAAAGATTGTTCGAAGGTCTCCAACGGGATAGATGGGTGGACGGGACCTCTCGTATAAAACAAGTCAAGTTTATTTGTCACATACACATACAAGATGTGCAGTGAAATGAAAGTGGCAATGCCTGTGGATTGTGCAAAAAACTACAGAACAGTATAGAACAGAATCAGTATTTACATATTAGGAAAAAAAACAATTTTAAAAAGACACAACACTACAGTAAATTAGTCCCTAGTGAGATAGGAGTTTACAGAAACTCCGTCTCATCCTCTCTGTTTTCCCAACATGACAGCAGAGGCGTTTGCCTGACCGTAGCAGCTGGAACAGTCTGTTGCTGGGGTGGTAGGGGTTACTGGAGGTAACATCTGATGAGAGGTCCTGGCCTTACCTGCTTCACCTCCGCCCGCAGGGCCTCCAGACTGTGTGAATGTCCATCCTGCAGGATGTTCAGTTTCGATCGAGCGAGGTGTAATGGAGTCCTTCCTGCTCGGTCCAGGGCATCCACTCGAGCACCTGAGGCCAACAACAGAAGGTTTCCCGTTAGCCTGGTGCTGCCATTCACAGGATAGACTCGGAGCTACCAAAAGTCCGAACGGCTGCTGCAACACAACATAAACCACCTGCAACTTTTAGATCACAGAAGAACTAATATTGACCACACGGAAGACAAGGAGGGGGAGAAACCATCTTTGGTCACCAATAACTTAATGGAACCGAACATGCAGAGTACTAGCAGCCATAGGTTTCAACTGCAACGGGTAGAGGTGAACTGTTTTGTGGCCATGTGCCTCTGTGTGCGCATGTGTATATCTTCTCTCTTTTTGGGATGCTGACCAAGAGGGAGATTGGTGAATTACCCGGGTTGAGCAGGGAGATAGGAAAGGGATCGTTTTAATCAGTGGTGAGACAAACTCCTGGAGTAACGCAGCCGGTGAGGCAGCGTCTATGGAGGGAATGGATAGGTTGCAGGTCAGGGCCATTCTGCAGCTTTGATCAGACAGAAACATCTCAACTTCTATGCTGAGCCTCCTGACTGAAGACCAGGGTGCCAAAAGCCTTCTTCACCACCTGTTTCCTTGTGACAACACTTTTGAAACTGCCTACTCCTATACAGGGGTGGATTGCAGTTTGTAACTGTTTGTACAAAAACTAGAATTTGGTCATTAAAAAGATCCATTGTGAATCAAAACTATTAATAACTACGATAACACATTCAAATAAGTAGAACTTACACACCTCCTCTTAACAGTGTAGTGATCACTGGTACGTGGTTTGTACAGGCAGCTGTGAAGAACAGAATCCAATGTTAAATAATATTTTATAACATTTGTTGTTCTTTTAAATTACGTATTTGCAATATTTTTTTGCAGTCCTTATTAATGTCTCGCAGAATTTGTGTCATTTATGTTTTTGTGTGTTGGTTGAGTCAGTGCCTCTGATGTTGCAATAGCAAGACTTTAATTGTCCAAAACCTCACCACACTTGTGCAGATGACAATATATTCAACTTGACTTGACATTACCAGAGCCAGAATTGTTAAAACCTCCTCATCTCTACTATCGTACCCAGGTGCAACGGTGTGTTTCCCAGTCCATCCCTCTGGTTCGGGTCTGCTCCATTATCCAATAACAACTGGACTAAAGAGATCAGAGGATTTAGTTTAAAATCAGAATAGGTAGATATATATAGGGAAAACAGGTACATTTTCTCCAACAGCAAAAAAACACCACTCACCAACTGAACTGTTTCCATTACAAGAGGCAAAATGAAGGGCAGTCCTGCCTTTGTCATCAGCTACACATGGATCAGTGCCAAGTTCAAGTAACTGACTCACTAAACAAGGCAGAAAAAGTTACTTTATAATAACACGAAAAAACAGACGGTAAGCATTCAGCAGTTGTATTTAACTCCAATTCATCTTCAGAATTTTCACATTCAGAATTTTGGGTTATAACTGAGATGAAGTATAGCATGGAGGTTGAAAAAGTAAGGAGGCTACTTACATGTTGACAGAGAAAATAACAAAAATATATATATATTTTGTATTTAATCATCAGGGAGCTTGTTTTTTGGTGACTGTAAGTTGTACTGTGCAAGACTAACTACCATTTCAGCCAGCCCAACACATCACAATGCAAGAGGCAGGCAATCCCATTACAAAGGCAAACAACCAAAAACCAACTCAAACATACCGGTCTCAACCTCGTTTGCATTTGCCGCTTCTCGTAAACGTTTCTGTGCTGCAAAATAAACAGAATCATTTGTAGAACACGAGAACAGGTCAGCATCCACAGAACTCTCGGGCACACCAACACTGCTCCTGTTTAGCTAATTAAATGACATTTAAATTGGATTAAATAGTTTCAAACATAAGGTTCCACGTCAAGCTGTGGAAGAACATCATTCTATTGATTTAAGTGCATGTGTAAAATTCAGCTGTAAAACCAATGATTATGGATTTTACCTAATGGGCAAGCAAGTTAATTAAGGTATCGGGGAGTAACTCAGCGGGTCAGGCAGCATTCTGGGGAAACACTAAATGCTGGAGTAACTCAGTGGGATAGCAGCATCTCTGGAGAGGTCCATACCCCCCCCCCCCCTCGATACCCCCCTCTCTCCCTGATACCCCCCCTCCCTCCCCGATACCCCCCCTCCCTCCCCGATACCCCCCTTCCCCGATACCCCCCCTCTCCATCCCTCCCCGATACCCCCCTCGCCCTCCCTCCCCGATACCCCCCTCGCCATCCCTCCCCGATACCCCCTCTCTATTCCTCCCCGATACCCCCCTCCCCATCCCCGATACCCCCCTCTCCATCCCTCCACGATACCCCCTCCCTCCCCGATACCCCCCTCTCCCCATCCCCGATACTCCCCTCTCTATCCCTCCCCAATACCCCCTCTCCATCCCTCCCTGATACCCCCCTCTCCTCGATACCCCCCTCTCCATCCCTCCCCGATACCCCCTCCCTCCCCGATACCCCCTCCCTCCCCGATACCCCCTCTCTATCCCTCCCCGATACCCCCTCCCTCCCCGATACCCCCCTCTCCTCGATACCCCCCTCTCCATCCCTCCCCGATACCCCCCTCTCCTCGATACCCCCCTCTCTATCCCTCCCCGATACCCCCTCCCTCCCCGATACCCTCTCCCTCCTTCCCCGATACCCCTCTCTCCCCTCTCTCTGTGTACTCCCTGAACCCTCTCCCTCCCTACCCGTGCCCACTCTCACCCTCAATTCCCACTCTTCCCTCTCCCTCCCTCCTCCCCTCTCCCCATTCACTCTCTCTTCTCCCCCACCCTCCTCATTGTCCTCCCCCCCTCACCGTGCGCCTCTTTGCCCAGCGGGCAGCCCCTGCGATGCCGCTTCAGGCGGCTGACTGCCATCTTGCCGCCCGCTTGCTGCTGCTCTTCCTGCCGCTGCCACAGCCGGTGTAGCTGGGCCTGGGCCTGGGCCTGGCCGCCCGTCGCCGCCGCCCCCGCCGCGTACTCGCCCTCGGAGCTCGACTGCTCGGACACCAGGCCGTCCGAAGCGGTGGCCATGATGGTGGGGGTGACCGCTGACCGCTGACCGCTGCCCGGTGTCTGAGTGTCCGGCCACTGAGGGGGCGAGTGACCCTCCCGCAGGCCGCGGCTCTCTGACTGACCGACTCGCCGCCCGGGCAATGGGAGCCGCCGGTAACCACGCCCGGGTCCAGCAGCTTCTGTGTCCGGGCGGGAAATATCTTTACTCCCTCTCTCAATGTTTGTCATTTGAACGTAGACCCATCTTCATAGATATTCAGGGACTCATTTATTGTCATGTGTCCCTGATATGACAATGAAATTCTTGCTTTACTTCAGCACAACAGGACATAATAGGCATTCCAGCATCTGCAGTTCCCTTTTGAACACAGGACATAGTAGGCATTGACTACAGTGTGTCCATATACCATTATATACATGTATACACTGGCGTCTGATATATACATTTGAAGCATCACAGGACCTAATACTGATGTGAGCACTCTCTAACTCGTTTTTCTTCAAGACAGCAAGGGATTGGAATATCCTGCCAGCCAGCATCAGAGATCTCCAAAAGCATCAACACACACACACAAAGATGCATCTTGTAACAGCATCTCCATCACGGCCATCATAGTGCTGAGTGATGGTCTCTCTACCTAGAGCTTTTCAGTGTACTACATCCAGATCCAGCATCAGAGATCTCCAAAAGCATCAACACACACACAAAGATGCATCTTGTAACAGCATCTCCATCACAACCATCATAGTGCTGAGTGATGGTCTCTCTACCTAGAGCTTTTCAGTGTACTACATCCAGATCCAGCATCAGAGATCTCCAAAAGCATCAACACACACACAAAGGTGCATCTTGCAACAGCATCTCCATCACGGCCATCATAGTGCTGAGTGATGGTCTCTCTACCTAGAGCTTTTCAGTGTACTACATCCAGATCCAGATATATGCCATCTCTGTCCTAATTACCAGAAACAGTTTAAGTCCTTTTTTTATAATAGATTTTTGTTATTACAGTTACAATAGGTGCAGGAGTAGGGCATTTGGCCCTTCGAGCCAGCACCGCCATTCTATGTGATCATGGCTGATCATTTACAATCAGTACCCCGTTCCTGCCTTCTCCCCATATCCCTTGATTCCTCTAGCCCCAAGAGCTCTATCTAACTCTCTTGAATGCATCCAGTGAATTGGCCTCCACTGTCTTCCGAGGCAGAGAATTCCACCGATTCACAACTCTCTGGGTGAAAAACTTTTTCATCGCAGTTCTAAATGGCCTATCCCTTATTCTTAAACTGTGGCCCCTGGTTCTGGACACCCCCAACATCATGAACATGTTTCCTGCATCTAGTGGGTCAAATCCATTAATTTTATATGTTTCTATAAGATCCCCTCTCATCTTTCTAAATTCCAGCAAATACAAGCCCAGTCGCTCCATTCTTTCATCATATGAATAATTGAATATTTGAAATCTTATTCGAATTTGAGCATTATCTTTAAAAAATTTATATCCTCGAGCAGTTCAAATATTTAGGGAGAAAGACTTTTATATAGGTCTTTTCCCAACCGTACAGTGATCCAAACATTTTGTAATAAATGAAAATGTTTTTTAAAAATATATATATAATAAAAACAGAAAATACTGAAAAAGCAGGTCAGGCCGCATCTGTGGCAAGAGGAATCGAGTTAACGTTTCAGGCCTAAGACGTTCTGATGAAGGGCTTTAGACGAGAAATGTTAACTGTTTCTCTTCCCATTAATGCACCCTGACTTCCCTAGTATTTTCAGCATTTTCTGTTTTTGTTCTGCAATAAATACCAAATATACAAATCACCATTACAGAAAGCACAGCTGTCAATCTACACAATGCAATTTCTATGTCTTTTAACGGTGCCTTTTTTTGGTTGAGGGATTTTTAGCAATATAGAAATATAGAAACATAGAAAATAGGTGCAGGAGTAGGTCATTCGGCCCTTCGAGCCAGCACCACCATTCATGGCTGAACTGAGATGAAGCTTAAAGTTCTTAGTAATAGTGCCAATGGAGCTTTTCCAACTGGTAACATATCAAAAATAGGAAAAGTAACTACCCAAGTATGGATATGAAGGAGAGAGCACAATTTTGAATAGTCTTCACAGAAAGACTATTGAGCCCAATTGAGTCCCCAGAGACCTCTGTTGCTGTAATCAGAAGTTTTCAAACAGTAGAGAGAGACACACAAAAAGCTGGAGTAACTCAGCGGGTCGGGCAGCATCTCTGGAGAAAAGGAATAGGTGACATTTCGGGTCGAGACCCTTCTGCAGACCTTTTGTTTTGATCCCTCCTGTTTGCAAGCAGCGGAACTGTTCTTTGGTGGTTGCAGCCGCGGCGGAGAGGGAACCTTTTCGGCGAAGAACCCAAGTTACCGGTTGGTTGTTCATCGCGTGTTTCTGCTGAAAATTTAGACCGAAAGAAATTAAAGAACAGAGGAGAAAGGTGCCCAGGTAACGAGCCTTATAGACGGATACTCGCGTAGCGGGAGTATGTGGTGGAGGCCGAGCTGCTTTGTGGAGCTTTGGTTGTGTTTACCCCAACTCTCGCCCCGACTCCCCACAGAGAGCCCGAGGCCTAGGCGGGAGCGCCGACAAACTTCTTTATTTATGTCCTTTCTTGTAAAGAAAATATACAAATGGCCCAAAATAATGGCTTTCCTTCAGATTGTGATTTATTGTGTGATGGTTTTTACAGCTTTTGATCACTTGCTTATGGAACATGTATCTTTGTGTGTGTATGTATGTATATATATATGTATATATATATATATATATATATATAATATACATGTGCGTGTGTGTATATATATATATAATGTGTGTGTGTGTATATATATAATGTGTGTATATATATAAATAATGTGTGTGTGTGTGTATATATATATATAATGTGTGTGTGTATATATATGTGTGTGTGTGTGTATATATATCTATGTGTGTGTGTGTATATATATATATGTGTGTGTGTGTGTATATATATCTGTGTGTGTGTGTCTCTCTCTCTGTGTGTGTGTATCTCTCTGTGTGTGTCTCTCTCTGTGTGGGTGTGTCTCTCTCTCTGTGTGTGTGTCTCTCTCTCGGTGTGTGTGTCTCTCTCTCTTGTGGTGTGTCTCTCTCTGTGTGTGTGTGTCTCTCTCTCGGTGTGTGTGTCTCTCTCTCTGTGTGTGTGTGTCTCTCTCTCTGTGTGTGTGTGTCTCTCTCTGTGTGTGTGTGTCTCTCTCTCTGTGTGTGTGTGTCTCTCTCTCTCTGTTGTGTGTGTGTCTCTCTCTCTGTGTGTGTGTGTCTCTCATCGTGTGTGTGTGTGTGTCTCTCTGTGTGTGTGTGTGTGTGTACTCTCTCTGTGTGTGTGTGTGTCGTGTGTCTCTCTCTCTGTGTGTTTGTTGTCCTTCTCTGTGTGTGTGTGTCTCTCTCGCTGTGTTGTCGTGTGTCTCTCTCTCTGTGTGTGGTGTTCTCTCTCTCTGTGTGTGTGTGTCTCTCTCTCTTGTGTGTGGTGTCTCTCTCTGTGTGTGTGTGTCTCTCTCTCTGGTGATTGTGTGTACTCTTCTCTCTGTGTGTGTGTGTTACTCTATGTGTGTGTGTGTGTGTGTTCTTCTCTATCTGTGTGTGTGTGTTCTCTCTTGTGTGTGTGTGTGTCTCTCTTGTGTGTGTGTGTCTCTCTCTCTGTGGTGTGTGTGTTCTCTCTCTCTTGTGTGTTGTGGTGTCTCTGTGTGTGTGTCTCTCTTTGTGTGTGGTATCTATTCTGTGAGGTGTGTCTTCTTGGTATGCGTGTGTGTGTGTGCTATGTGTTGCTGCGTGCGTGTGTGTGTGTATATATGTGAATATGCGTATATGTGTGTGTATATATGAATATGCGTGTATGTGTGTATATATGTGTGTGCGTGTGTACATATACGTGTATATGTGTGTGTATATATTATATATATAATATATATGTGTGTGTGTGTGTGTATATGTGAATATGCGTGTATGTGTGTATATATGTGTGTGCGTGTATATATGTGTGTGCGTGTACATATATGTGTATATATAATATATATAATATATATGTGTATATATGTGAATATGCGTATATGTGTGTATATATGTGAATATGCGTGTATGTGTGTATATTTGTGTGTGCGTGTGTACATATACGTGTTTGTGTGTGTGTGTATATATATATATGTGTGTATATATATATATGTGTGTGTGTATATATATATATACACACACACATATATATGTGTGTGTGTGTGTATATATATATATATACACACACACACATATATATATACATATATATACATGTACATATAATACATATATATATATATATACACACATATATATTACAGATATTATATATATATATATATATATATAATACACACATATATATATACCTCTATCTCCTCTCGTCTCTCTCTCTCTCTATCTCTCTATATCTCTCTCTCTCTCTCTCTCTCTCTCTGCCTCACCATCTCTCTCTCTCTCTCCCTCCCCCCCCCCCTGACTTTTTTTCTCATTTATTGTTTACATCGAAGATAGACACAAAAAGCTGGAGTAACTCAGCCGAACAGGCAACATCTCTGAAGAGAAGGAATGGTGACAGTTCGGGTCGAGACTTTTTGTGCCTATTTTCGGTGTAAACCAGCGTCTGCAGTCCCTTCCTACACACTATGTTTACATATTCTGTTGTGCTGCTACAAGTAAGAATTTCATTGTTCTATCTGAGACGCATTGAAAGGAGGAACTGCAGATGCTAGTTTAAACCAAAGACAGGCACAAAAAGCTGGAGTGGAAGGTCTGAAGAAGGGTCTCGACCCGAAACGTCGCCTATTCCTTTTCTCCAGAGATGCTGCCTGACCCGCTGAGTTACTCCAGCTCTTTGTGTCTGTCTTCTTTATAGAAAGATACAGTACAGGACCAGGCCTTTCGGCCCACAATGTATATGCTGAACATAATGCCACCACCGACTCTTACTTGCCTGCACACAATCCACATTTCTCCATTCCCTGCATATCCATTTGCCCATCTAAAAGTCTCTTAAAATCCACTATAATTTTGCCTCCACAGCCTCCCTGGCAGTGCATTGCAGCCACCCACCAGCCTCTGTGTAAAAACAAAATTGAGCTAAAACTTGTGTAGTTATAATGTGAGTTAAAATGTGAGGAGACCATATTTCAGATTTTATTTCATCAACCCGTTACAGTTGTACCTTTGTGACACGCCCAATTTCAGCTCAGTAACAATGACAGTAATATCATTGAATGTCAGAAAGAATCATGAAAAGATACTACATAGTGCAAATATTATGTGCTGCTTACCATCCCAAACCTGAATGTTATACGATATGATGAAAGCTAAGCAGACATTGGTACATTCACATTAGCCAAACTATCCTGCTACTTATTGCAAGTTCCTTCAAAATATAACATTTATTTTGAAGGGTGCTTATTTGCACAATTCTGCATTGTCATATCTTGTTGCTGAGGATACTGTTATTTATTATATCTCTTAATATTTTGTAGGTTAAGAAACGGTTGATGAGTGAATTATTTTACAGATTTTTTTGTGTGCTTAACTTGGACGGCACAGTGGCGCAGTGGTAGAGTTGCTGCCTTACAACGCCAGATACCCCGGTTCGATCCTGCCTAAGGAGTTCGTGAATTCGATCTGTGACCGCGTGGGTTTTCTCCAGCTTGCTCTGGTTTCCACCGACATTCCAAAGACATGCAGGTTTGTCGGTAAATTGTCCCCAATGTGTAAGATGCAAAACTGGGATATCAGAACTAGTGTAAAGGTAATCGTTGGTCAGCATGGACAGTGGGCCGAAGGGCCTGTTTCCATGCTGTATCTCTAAAACGAAAACTAAAATTCATTAGTAAGGGTGTCGGGTTATGGGGCGAAGACAGGATAATGGGGTTGAGAGGGAAATATAGATCAGCCATAATTGAATGGCAGAGTAGACTTGATGGGCCGAATGGCCTAATTCTGCTCCTCGAACTTATGAAAACAAAAAATATCTGAATGTTGTATGCACCAATTTAATTGTACCACACCAATTCGTATTTTCAAGTTCACACTGCTGATGTTGTTTTCATTTTTGTTCATAGTACGATCCATACGCCTACAATGCTGAATACGACCTTCATACTGGTAAATCCTTATTTAATTATTTTGTTGTCACACCATTATGTGCGACAAGGATAAGCTGATTTGTGCTGCAAAAAGTAGTTGCACAGAAACAAGCCTTAGTGATGTGGCTGAGGTTGACCATAAGTGTAGATATTCGTTCTCCACTCTTACAAGGGAGTGTTAAGGATAGTTTGCCTGTAGGAGAATGGAAGCTCATGCCTCATTTGGTTAAATATTCTGGGAGACCTGCCTGAACCTGATCCATCCACTAAGCGGTCTGTGAGAGCAACAACGGCAGCAGATCCATAATAGAGGCAATTAACGAATGGGCTAAAGAGCCCACAGCCCAAGAAGCCTGATGGAAAAGCTCTTCAGAAAACTTGTGTCCTCAACTGATCTCTCTCTGCACCTCTCACTCAGGCTTGGCCTAAACCTCTTCCTGCGATATTGTGGGAAATCGGTCACATGCCGCTGTTGTAATCATCCCAGTTCTGGGACTAGAAGAGGAGATTTCAGTTGCATACTTTACTGCAACCATGAGTGTCAGGATTGGGAGGCACTGTGGCGCAGCGGTAGAGTTGCTGCCTCACAGTGCCAAGGAGCTGGTTCGATCCTGACGACGGGTGCTGTCTACCGAGTTTGCACGTTCTCCCTGTGTCCGCGTGGATTTTCTCCGGGTGCTCCAGTTTCCTCCCACACTCCAAAAGCGTAGAGGTTTGAGGGTTAATTGGCTTTTATAAATAGTCCCTAGTGCTAGTGTGAGGGCTGATCTGTGGACGGCACGGACTCATTGGGCCGGAGGACCTGTTTCCGCACTGTATCTCTATGTCTGAAGGTCCTTCCTATACAACGGTTCTCAACTAGTTAATTTGCCAGTATTTTGAAAGTGCTTTTCATGTGTTCCCAGGGGATCCCAAGCAGGACCTTGCTTATGAGCGACAGTATGAACAACAAACTTACCACGTGATCCCAGAAGTAATAAAAAATTTCATCCAATACTTCCACAAGACCGTGACTGACCTGATTGAACAGAAGGTCTATGAGCTGCAGTCCAACCGTGTGTCCAGTGATCTGATTGAACAGAAGCTCTATGAGATTCAGGATATCTATGAAAACAGGTACAAGTAATATAATATGCAGTTACATATTTGTTTGTTAGTAAATGCAGAAGATCAGTTTGCAGTATTTTTTGAAATATAGGTCTGTCAGCAAGTGTTAAGACCATCCAGCGAGATTCAATCCAGAAATGGGATATAGACCAAACGAGGCAGGTGAGACTAGTGTAGAAGGGACATGTTGATCGGTGTGGGCAAGTTGGGCCGAAGGGCTCGTTTGCACGCTGTATGATGTGCGAATAGCAAAACAAGCTATTCGGCTCAGCTGGTCTTTGTGTTTCTGTTCAGTGTGAATGTTCTCTGTCCCTCTTTATTTCATTATTTTAGACATTTGGACAGGTACATAGATTGAATAGGTTTAGAAGGATGTGGGCCAAACGCAGGCAGGTGGGACCAGTGTAGATGGGGCATGTTTGTTGGTCGGCGTGGGCAAGTTGGGCCGAAAGGGGTATGACACTCCATTCCTTTCTTCTTCATGTTAACCGTTTCACCTTAAATGGTTAAGGAAAATACTCTTCTGGAGTAATTTTCATATTCCAACTAGCAGACATATCTCTTGGAATTATTTGGCGTATTAGTAACAATTTTATAGTTATGAGGGGGGGGGGGGGGAATAAAGGAGCTTTTAAAAAAGTTGATCATTCTGCAAGACCTCATTACAATTAGAAAGATGCTTCATATTTTCTTGGCCATCATGGCTGGAGTATAAATATCACTAAAGCATTTGGCGATATCTTTAAACTCTGAATTAGAAACACAATATGCCGGTAAACCTCACCTGTGGAGGAAGAGACAGTTAATATGTTGGATTAATTTTGTTCAAGAAAATATTTTTTATGTTTATTCATTTCCCTTGTTTATTCTATTACCTCAGCTGGAACAAACTGACAGAGAGGTTCTTCAAAAACTCACCCTGGCCCGAAGCAGAGACAATTGCCTCCATATGTCGGAACGGTACAATTTTCAGTTTTCAAATTGATATTCCTTGTTAACAGAGTCTAACCCTGCACAATTTATATCCTAGCTGCAGAATAAGACGAATACATAAAAACTATTCAATACACACATTTTCTTTAATTTTACCCTTTTAAATGATTGGTGTCATGGGAACTTTGCAGAATTCTCAAAACTCGATATTAGGGGCTCCGTATAAATGGGATAGGAACAGATTCCAGGCACAAAGCGGCACAATGGTAGAGCTGGTGTCTTTTCAGCGCTAGAGACCCAGATTCGAGCCTGACCATGGGTGCTGTCTGTAAGGAGCTTGTACGTTCTCCCTGCGATCGTGTGGGTTTTTTCCGGGTGCTCCGGTTTCCTCCACACTCCAAAGACGTGCAGGTTTGTAGGTTAATTGGCTTCAGTAAAATTGTAAATTGTCCCTAGTGCGCTGGTCGATGCAGACCCAGAGGGCCGAAGGACTTGTTTCTGCGCTGTATCTCTAAAGTCAGTGCATGGGATCCTTTTCACTTGCATGATTGTCTGCAAAGTGAGTGTGACATTTTTTTCCGCTTTGCTTTTCCCCTCCTGAGCCCCTGACTCAAATCCTAATACTGTTTAATTCACCACCTCCATTGATAGAAGTAATCGCTGAGATTCAGTAAACTGTACTTATCTGCTTAATTGTCTGTTCCAGATGCTGTCTTCCTTATTCTTTATAAGGAGCTCTACTACAGGCACATTTATGCTAAAGTTAGCGTAAGTAATTTAAGTTTCTTATACATACCATTTTGCATGCTATTTTTAAATACTTATGTAAATGCAAAGATATTATTTATAGTTTCTTATTTGTGCTCGATAATTAATATAAAACAATACAGACTGTTATTTCTAATAATTTGATATTTCTTATGATAATCTCTGTGTGAAATCACACAGAGACATGTTTAGCTTCATAACACTTTAATCAGCTGAACACACCCTGGCCTATAAAAATCAAATTTGGATCTTGTGATTGTGTACCCAATAGTATCATTTATTTGGAGAAACAAGGAATTGCAGATGCTGGTTTACCAAACAAAGATACAAAGTGCTGGAGTAGCTCAGTGGGTCAGGCAGCATCTCTGGAGAACATGGATAGGTGACGTTTCGGGTCGGGACCTTTCCTTGGATTGATTTATTTAATCTACAGAATGTGTCATTTCAGGCTTATTCTGAGAATTTTATTTTCAATTCTGGCTTGCATTCCTGATTGCAATCTCTCAGTAACATCTGTAGTCTTAATGCTTAATGGTAGACACGTGGAAAGATGAGAGAGCTTGATGCGAAAACTGCAGGCTGGCTTGATAATCTTTGGAAAGTCCACAGCACAGTGTGACTATTAAGTGTTAGTTTGTTGAACATTTATCACAGGGAGTTAAGTATTGAAGGGATGTTAAGCTTCTGTACAATTATATCTTGCTCATATAATGAAGGAGGCCATTCAGCACAGGGGAGCAAGCCTCTTGGTCCCAGTCCGCCTCGCCTTGTTTCTCCGCAACTCACCAACTGTTCCCTCTTCTATATCCTTGATTTTATTTGCCATTTACGAGGGTAGCCTGTTAACCTAGCCAATTTTCTGGGATATGGCAGGAAACCAGAGCACCTGGAGAAACCCATGCAGTCACAGGGAGAACGTGCAAACTCCCCACAGACAGCACCCAATATCAGGATTGAATGTGGGTCCTTGGAGCTGTGAGGCTGCCACGCAGACTGTGGTGCCACTGTGTCATTTGTAGACTAAACTATATCTTAATGCAAAAAGAAAGTAGGGAGCCGGCAATGTTAGACACAAAGTGCTGGAGTAAATCAGTGGGTCAGGCAGCATGGAGAAAAAGGATGGGTGACGTTTCGGGTCTGAACCCTTCTTCAGACTTAGTCAGACAGCAAAGATAGACACAAAATGCTGGAGTAACCCAGCACGTCAGGCAGCATCTTTTAAGGTCCTTCCCTTTGGTTGAAATCAATAGTGATATCATTGTTATGCAAGGTCCATCATGGTGCAGATTTTCAAGGGAAATTCACTGTAAGCATGTTGAAGCCACACGTCAAATTGCACAATGTGGGTATCCTCCTTACAGCGATCCAGTGTCTCCACTAACTCTCCAGGATCACCTTAATGTAAGGCACGTTTCTAAGTATTCACACCTATACCTGAAAGCTCTTTGGCTGAGGGTGGCAATTACTTATGAATGAAGACAAACAATGCATGCAGCTGTTTAATATGCATCAAAATGTTCTAATATTCTTCATGTCTGAACAGTGCACTTTAACAGTCACTATGTTAAGAATATTCTCCCTGATGAATTGAGGGCCAAAGAGACTGTTTCTATGTAGGAAAGAACTGCAGATGCTGGATCAAAGGTAGACACACAATGCTGGAGTAACTCAGCTGGACAGGCAGCATTTCTGGAGAGAAGGAATGGGTGATATTTCGTCGAGACCCATTCCTTCTCTCCGGAGATGCTGCCTGTCTCGCTGAGTTACTCCAGCATTTTGTGTCTATCTTCGGTTTAAACCAGCATCTGCAGTTCTACACATTGAGCCTGCGACGCTTCTGTGTTACTAAATATTTCTTGCATTCCCCAGGGCGGACCTTCGCTGGAACAGAGGTTTGAATCTTACTACAACTACTGCAATCTGTTCAACTACATTCTCAGTAAGAAATTTTGTAAAATACCGATTCTGTTCTCTTTCTTCTGAAACTCATTCCTGTTGCCCTCCTCTTTCTTTCTCCTGCCACTCCCCACAGAAAGGGAGAAACTCAGTGAATATTAGCATTATTTCATAATTACTTTGTCACATCTAATCATGTCACAGTCGAAGAGATCATTAATTTGGACGATATAACTCCGAGGAACAGAGATGTGCGTGAGGGTGGGGTGGAGGGAGGATGTGGATTGTAGGAATAGCTGGGTAAAAGAGTTTTTCTGTATTGGTGTTTATACTCAGTGTAAAACAATAAACCCTGGTTGTTGCAAAGGGGGAGAAACAGGAGGCTGAGAATGAGTTCAAAGCTGCAATCAAACCAGGTCTGAACACAAAACATCAACCAAAGTGCACCTTTCTGATGTGCAGCCTCACTACGCTGCATAGAGTGGGCCAGGCATGGTTGTTCTACCCAGGGTCCATTTAGACGGTAAAGGGCCTGTCCAACTTGGCCGTCATTTGCGCGTAATTTACGCGACATCATTTAAGCGTCACGACGCACGGGTCGTGACACGCACGTGATGCGCGCATGGTGCGTGATGACATAGGCAGTGGCGCGCGGCGTCGCAGGATTTTGTGATGTACAAAATCTTCGCACGTCGTCTGTGTGACGCGCAAATGACGGCCAAGTGGGACAGGCCCTTAAGACATAGAAGCAGAATAAGCGGCACAATGGCGCTGGGGTGAGGTTGCTGCCTTACAGCGTTCGGTAGGCCAAAGGGCCAGTTTCGGCACTATGCATCTCTAAAATCTAAAACATTTGCCCATTCGGCTTATCGAATCCACTCTGCCATTCGATCATGGCTGACCTATTTATCCCTCTCAACCCCATTCTCCTGGCCTTCTCCCCGTAACCTTTGATGCCCTTGCTAGCCAAGAATCTTTCAATCTCCGCTTTATAAATACTCAATGTCTTGACCTCCACGGCAATGAACTGAGTATTTATTCTCTGCACAAGCTTCCCATCGCTCCACTTCCTCTAGGTTTTGCCGCCAACAAGTTCTGATAATTTCATACAAAAATCCAAGTGTGTGGAACAGTAAAACCAGAATGCTTAAGTATCGTGGGTTAGCAGTTATATGTAAAAATAAATGTGCAGAAATACTCTGGGGAATTGTGCATGAACAAGGAACTGCAGATGCCAGTTTTTTTAAAGACACAAAGTGCTGGAATAACTCAGCAGGTCAGGCAGTATGTCTGGAGAACACGGATAGGTGATGTTTTGGGTCAGGACCCTTTTTCGGGAATCGTGAATGCTTGAAAGACTCAGTAAAAATGACTGGAATAGCAAGCGACCAAAGAGTATGTGAGGAGAATATTTTTTTTCATACATGACCTTCTCAGTGAGAAGTCGGAGGCTGCTACTCCAGGCGATAATAACCACCAGAATATTTGTATTTTCGGGTCTGTAGATTTTGCAATGGCACCTGGATAGGCATGGGATGGAGGGATGTGGATCATGTGTCGGCAGAAGAGATTAGATTAATTTGGCATCATGTCCAGTGCGGACATGGTGCCGTACAGTTCTGTGTATGTCGTCATTTTAAAATCAAACCATCTCTTGTCCTTCCTTTAGATGCTGATGGCCCTGTTCCCCTGGAGCTCCCGAATCAGTGGCTGTGGGACATCATTGACGAGTTCATTTACCAGGTGACTTTCTGTCTTCTCTTCAGGTTAACTTGCCTGGATATCAACCCTTTTCTGTTTCAGATAGACCTGTGTGTGTTAGTGGAGCCGGCTACTGTCGGAGTTCATCCAGTTACACCAGCTCCCGTGCTTGAAACATTATTGAATGCTCACACTTGGCCTCTTGTTATGGGTAATCATGTCATCCTTTTAAGACTAACATTTCCTGACAATATCAGAATTTTGAAGGGGCTGCATTTATTTTTTTCTAAATCGAATAGTAAATTTTTTTTTTTTTTCATGTGATAATTTTGAAATCCTCTTCAATCAATTATTTCTCAGTACCATTGTGCTTTGTCAGATTAGCTGTTCAGTCTTCAATGGTATTTTATTTTGTTGCCTTTATGCATTTTGGTTTTCTATTGCCACTCTCCAGACACTTTATTAACCTGCTCATTCACATCATCAGAACCCCCCATCTCACCGCTTCATCAGCCCCATCTCTCCGCTTCAACAGCCCCATCTCGTCGCTTCATCAGGCCCCCCCCGCCGCTTCATCAGGCCCCCCCCCCCGCCGCTTCATCAGGCCCCCCCCCCCGCCGCTTCATCAGGCCCCCCCCGCTGCTTCATCAGGCCCCCCCCCACACCTTTGTGAGAGAAAAAAAACCTCTAATCGAGCCTGATGTTGTGAAGTAGAATATTATGACCCTAGTTTATAACATTAGGTTTGGTTAGAGTTGGATTGGTTATAAAATCGATTTGTTACCCTATTTGTCCTCATATTTATGTGTAGTTGATCCCTACCTCCTTCTAACCTCTGCAACACATACCCGGACTGATTTAAGTATATTCTGATTAATCCAAATCTGCCTTTGAGCAGAACCAAGCAGAGGTTTGCCTATAGAGTGGAGCCAAGCATTTGGTCAGATTACAAGTAGAAATGTCTCTCATTTGCTTTTCCCAGACTTGATTTGGCCTAAAGGTTGACATGCATTATATTGAAGTTGTTTAATTCCAACTTTTCCCCCGATTCTCTACACAGTTCCAATCTTTCAGCCAGTACCGCTGCAAAACAGCCAAGAAGACAGAGGAGGAGATTGATTTCCTACGGTCGAATCCCAAAATCTGGAATGTTCACAGCGTCCTCAATGTCTTGCATTCCCTAGTGGATAAATCCAACATCAATCGGCAGCTGGAAGTCTATACCAGTGGAGGCAAGTGTTGACGTCACTTAATTCTGTGAAGAGGTTGATTATCTTCCTTTCATTCCTTTGTCCCTGTGCATTCTCCGGAAATATTAAAAACATGTTTGTTTTCTGCATAAGAATATATTTTCCTCAGTCTGAAGAAGGGTCTCGACCCGCAATGTCACCCATTCCTTCTCTCCAGAGATGCTGCCTGCCCCTCTGAGTTATTCCATCTTTTTGTGTCTATCTTTGGTTTAAACCAGCATCGGCAGTTCCTTTCTACAAATCTCCCTTTTGTTGGTTACAGGAGACCCTGAGAGTGTTGCCGGGGAGTATGGACGACACTCCCTGTACAAGATGCTGGGATATTTCAGCCTGGTTGGGCTCCTACGTCTCCATTCCCTTCTTGGAGATTACTACCAGGCCATCAAAGTGCTTGAGAACATTGAACTCAATAAAAAGGTGAGTTTCGCTGAACTAACATTGGCTTTCCATTGTGTCACAGTCAAGTTTGTTATGTGCTGGATGCCCAACATTGACGCTTCTTTACAAAAGTTAAAAGCGCCACAGATAACGAGCAAAGAATCTGAGAATATGATAAACCAAACTAGACTTCAGATTTATATACTTAGCCAAGAGTTTTTTTTTAATGTAATTGGCTGAAGGAGAAATAAAAGAAGAGGGGAGCACACATTAAAGATTTCACTTCTCCATTTTAAGATGCAGTATTTTCTGAGTCTTGTGTTAGTGTAACTTCAAAGCCTTCTGTAGTCTGAACATGCGTCCATTTCTGCCTAATTATATGGCAGCAGATGCGACTTTTTAATTAATACCATTATCCCAGTTGCAGAAACTGAAAGATAATTTGTCCCAACTGTGAGTGAAAATAGAGTAAGATTTTAATTGTTCTATAGATTTCACTTCTGATGTGCTGCTACCTACTGACATGTAACAATGTCTTAGGATTATTGAAAACTGCTGGCTCTTTCTACCCCATAATAATCCTGCAATAATTGAAGCAGATAAGTAAGTGGAACCGTTCTTTTGCTGCTGTTTTAGCAGGGGAGGATGTAACAACATAGTAATTCACCCTAGGTACACAAAAAAGCTGGAGAAACTCAGCAGGTGCAGCAGCATCTATGGAGCGAAGGAAATAGGCAACGTTTTGGGCCGAAACCCTTCTTCAGACTGGGTTTGTCTGGGTTCAGTAATTCACCCTGGCTGCTAGATTTATAGGGATCCTACAGACTTGATTGTCAAAAGAGTGAGAAGTGGATTCTGACCGACAGGTGCCTGGTTTAAGAAAATGAAAGCCATGTTATAAAGCAATCTTTCATTAGCCGCCAACTGGAAGTCTACACCAGTGGAGGCAAGTGTTGATGGCTCTTCATCCTGGTTGTCTTTTCTTTTATTCCTTTGAGCCTGTGAATTCTTTGGCAGTATTAAAAACAGTCTTGTGTTTAAGAAGGAACTGCAGATGCTGGAAAATCGAAGGTACACAAAAATGCTGGAGAAACTCAGCGGGTGCAGCAGCATCTATGGAGCGAAGAAAATAGGCAACGTTACGGGCCAAAACCCTTCTTCATAAACCCGTCTGAAGAGGGGTTTCGGCCCGAAACTTTGCCTATTTCCTTCGCTCCATAGATGCTGCTGCACCCGCTGAGTTTCTCCAGCATTTTTGTGTACCTTAAAAACAGACTTGTGTGCTGCACAGACATTGGCTGTGTGTATCTAATAAATGATAAACCTGCACATCTTTCCCTTAGAACGGTAAACTAATTTTAAGTTAATGTCTAAAATGCTGGATAGCCCACACTGTTCCAAGCTAAATTTAACGCTGTGTTTTGTAGGTGTATGATTTAAGGGCCTGTTCCACTTACACAACTTTTTCGGCGAATGCCGGCACCCATCATAGGTCGTTGCAGGTCGCCCAAAATTTTCAGTATGTTGAAAATCCAGCAGCGACCAAAACAAGGTACGACTCTTAGGGCGACTACTCACGGCCATACAGGCTTCATGTACCCCGCGACATGTCGCCAGGGTGTCGCCTGTATGGTCGTGAGTAGTCTCCTAGTCGCCCAAAGAGTCGTAGCGTCTTTCTGGTCCCCGCTGAATTTTCAACATGTTGAACATTTTCGGCGACCTATGACGGGTGCCGGCAGTCGCCGAAAAAGTCGCGTAAGTGGGACAGGCCCTTAAATTTGTGTATCTTCTGAATTTATATTTCAAACCTTTTCTCTTGTATTTATCCATTTAATTCTATCTGCGTCAATTCCGTATTAATAATATCCCAAATTTTGTTTGATTCCATTGCAGAGTATGTACTCCAGGGTGCCAGAGTGTCAGGTCACGACTTATTACTATGTGGGCTTTGCCTATTTGATGATGCGACGTTACCAGGATTCGATCCGTGTGTTTGCCAACATTTTGTTGTATATTCAGAGAACCAAGAACATGTTTCAGCGCTCAACCTACAAATATGAAATGGTAAACAATTGCGGCGTGTGTGATCCAAAGCGGAAATGCTCTGCGGGTCTCCGAAACTCTACTTCCCATTCTGTAATCAGCATCGCAGAGAGTATTTGGGATGTTGTATCTTGAGGATATTCATGTAAAACGTACTTCAAAATTTCTGTAAAGCATAAGAAATGTCTCCTGATCTATCTGCATTTAAATGATTCAACTGAAAACATAGAAACATAGAAAATAGATGCAGGAGTAGGCCATTTGGCCCTTCGAACCAGCACCGCCATTCAATATGATCATGGCTGATCATCCAACTCAGTAACCTGTACCTGCCTTCTCTCCATACTCCTTTTGGATCCATAAAACTTCATATGGATCCAAAAACCTCCATAAAATTTTGGATCATTGACATTTTCCAAGCTTTGACTTTGCTGATCTTGCTGCAGTATCATTTCATTTTGATTCTTTATTTTTCTCAACACATCACCAATTGATGCTTCCACAGCTGACCAAAACCCACCTACCTTCTCCTAAACAACTAGGTTTCATCAGAAGCACCAATCCTTCCTTCCCTGACACTACACATATTCCAGTGAAATAGGCAGCCTTCCCATGAAGGGAACTGAGGCCCAATATATTACTCTCAATATCTCACATCGAGGACCAAATCTGAGACATTCCTTTCTTGGTACTCTTGCAGATAGTGTTAAACAATTGGTGCCTGTACCAAATCCTGCCCACTGCTCTGCTGTGTTGTATACAGTGGGGTGTATGTGAACAGAAATATCGTATCTCCCTGGTCAATTCGTCCCTTCCCACCCAAACCACCCTCTCACCTGGTAATTTCCCTTGCAACGTCACCTATTCCTTCGCTCCGTAGATGCTGCCTCGAGCATTTTTGTCTACCTTCGATTTTTCCCGCATCTGCAGTTCTTTCTTAAAGAAATATTGTGTCTGTAACTCCTTAGTCTAATTTGGAGTACATTAAAAAAATCATCATCATCTGCATCGTTGAAAACATCAATGGGCACGGTGCCTTACAATGCCGTGTACGACAGTGATCGCAACTTCTACTGAAGTGTGGATGGCCGTTGGCTTGCTAGGAGCTCATCTGCCCTTTGACGGGTCTTGTTTTTGGTCCTGCTGGGGGTCCACAGCCCCCTCCTCACCTGGCAAACCAGGTGGGGGAGACGGTTTAGTCGCCGACTATCCGACCATGGAGCAGGTAGCACGGGATGAAATGATACCCGTGGCGGGGGGAACTCCCCCCGACCTGACCTGAACATTCAAAGAGCATAAATATATTATTAGGCGCGGCACAGTGGTGCAGCGGTAGAGTTGCTGCCTGACAGGTTAATTGGCTGGACAAAGCTTGGCATGTGATAAGTGGATATACGTGGGGAGGCTGGATTGGCATGGACAGACTACGTTTTGAGTTGGGACCCTTATTCAAACTGATTGTAATAGGGCAGGGATTACTGGACAAGAGAGGTGGGGACGGATGGATGGAATAAATGACAATGGCTAGGGATGAAAAGGATTTAAAAGGGTGTCAGATAGGGAATGACAAGCTGGAGGACAGAATGAAGGTGGAATGGAACAGTAGAGAGGAAAGATGGGGGTAAATGGGAGATAACAATCTCTCTTTATGGTTTGTTTAAAGGTTTTTCCGAATAATAATCACAATGTAGGACAGAACAGGAATAACATTTAAAATAAATCAAAAACTATCTGAGGGGTAACTTTTTCACACAAAGGGTGGTGGGTGTATGGAACAAGCTGCCAAAGGAGGTAGTTGAGGCTGGGACTATCCCGACATTTAAGAAACGGGTGCATGGATAGGACGGGTTTGGAAGGATATGGGCCACATACTAGCAGGTGGGACTCTAGTGTAGCTGGGACATGGTGGGCAAATTGGGCCGAAGGGTCTGTTTTCACACTGTATCGCTCTATGACTCTATTTTCTGTCTTCCCCACTCCTTCTCCAAATGTACTTGCAGATAAACAAGCAGAACGAGCAGATGCACAGTCTACTGGCAATCGCCTTGACACTGTACCCGATGAGGATCGACGAGAGCATCCATACCCAGCTGAGAGAGAAATACGGAGACAAAATGCTGCGCATGCAGAAAGGGTGGGTCTCCTCCACATTGTCATGTTGCAGTCGCTTGGATCACCCGTCATTCATTAGTTCCAACTTGCATTCATGCAGCATCTATAAATTCAGTTGTACAATGTGTCCTTACCTGACACCCTTTTGTCTCCTTTTCATCTCTAGTCTTTGTCATTTACATCCATCCATCTGCCAGTCAACCCCCTCCCTCACCTGTATCCACTGATCACATGCCAGGCTTTGTCCTGTCACCACCTTTCTATTCCAGCTTTCTCCACATTGTCTTACAATCATTCTGAATAAGGGTCTCAACCCAAAACGTTGTCTGTCCATTCCCACCACAGATGCTGCCTGACCCACTGAGTTCCTCCAGCACATTGTATTCCAACATACCCCATAATGTGATAATAAGCCACACATAATTCCTTCTGTCGTGGGGTAGACTGACTCCCCTCCCCGCAATCTTTGCACATCTCCAATCTTTTCCACTCATCATTTTAGTTTCATGTATCTTGTGTTTTATGGCTGTTGGCAGACCAATTTCCCTCCTGGGATAAATAAAGTTCTATCGTATCGTGCAAGGAGATACAGAGTCATCAAAGTCGGTTTTAACATCGACTATCTATTCCCTCCACCGATGCTGCCTCAACCGCTGAGTTCCTCCGGCACTTTGTGGTTTTTTTTCAATAGAGACAAGTAGTTAGTTAGTAAGTAAGTAAGTTTTATTTATATAGCACGTTTAAATCAACTCGCGTTGAAACCAAAGTGCTTTACATAAAATAAATAATTAAGTTTCCGTACATCCATAGAAAAATGTAAAGTAGAAAAATGGCACAACACATTATAGAATTGAACACAAACGTCCCCCCACAACAGAATCAACATTTTCCACTGTGGGGAAAGGCACCAGAAAGTTTAGTCCTCTTCCTCTGTGAAACACCCGAGGTCGTGGCCCATTTGTGGCCTCTGCAGCCAGTCCGATGTTTTCAGGCCCTTTTAATTCCAGTTGAATTTATTTTGATCAAGACAGCGGAAGGCATTCCCACCCACAGCAGATTACTGAAAAGTGGATGTGTGAGAAGCGTAGAGATCACAGTGTACAGAAAAAGTGTGTTACGTTCTGATGGGAAATCAGTTGGGTGGTAACTTTGATTATGGCGGACAAGGTATGGCATTCGGATAATACTGCCCCATCCACTGAGACTGCTGCTGAATCGTTTGGTTTAAGTAGCCTTGTGCACTTCAATATTCAGTTTAGATACACTGAAACGGTCCCTTTGACCCACCAAGTCCACACCAACCATCTTTGTTATCCCACTTTCACATGCCCCACACTAGAGACAATTTTACTGAACCCAATTAATTTACAAACCTGCATGTCCTTGGTGTGCGGGAGGAAGCCGAAGCACCTGGAGGGAATTGAAGATAATGGGGACAGAAGATCATATTGAGGAAAGACACACGATGCTGGAGAACTCAGCAGGTCAGGCAGCATCCCTGGAGAACATGGATAGGTGACGTTTTGGGTCAGGACCCTTCGTCAGACTTCAGCTACTCCCTGAGCTGCTGTGTTTTTCCAGAGCTTTTGTTTTTAATATTAATATCTTTTCTCCTGTAATCTTGCCTTTCATTGCAGAGAGATGAATATCTTTGAGGAGTCGTTCAGTTTTGCCTGCCCCAAGTTCCTGTCGCCCGTGGTGCCAAATTACGACTCGGTGCATCCAAACTATCACAAGGAGCCCTTCCTGCAGCAAATGAAAGTCTTTATGGATGAGGTGCAGCAGCAGTCGGTACTTTCCACCATCCGTAGGTATGTGAGCTCGGCATGTGACAGGAATGACCGAGAATGGCCTCATTCAATAGACAATAAGTGCAGAAGTAGGCCATTTGGCCCTTCGAGCATTCAATGTGATCATGGTTGATCATCCCCAATCAGTACCCCGTTCCTGCCTTCTCCCCATATCCCCTGACTCCGCTATTTTTAAGAGCCCTATCTCGCTCTCTCTTGAAAGCATCCAGAGAACCTGCCTCCACCGCCCTCTGAGGCAGAGAATTCCACAGACCCACCACTCTCTGTGAGAAAAAGTGTTTCCTCGTCTCCGTTCTAAATGGCTTACCCCTTATTCTTAAACTGTGGCCCCTGGTTCTGGACTCCCCCAACATCGGGAACATGTTTCCTGCCTCTAGTGTGTCCAAGCCCTTAACAACCTCATTCATGTATCGATAGGACAGTGAGGGGGAGTGTGGTATGAGTGATTAAACTGAGTCCCGATCCACTTCGGCGAGAACAAACGTAGACTCGGCAACCGTTCCGTCGAACACTTGTGCTCGGCTCGCCGAGGCCTACAGGATCTCCCAGTTTCCAATTGACCCACACTGACCTTTCTGTATATGCCAACTCATAGAGTGATGCAGCGTGGAAACAGGCCCTTCGGCCCAACTCGCCCACACCGGCCAACAAAGTCCAAGCTACACTAGTCCCACCTGCCTGTGCTTTGCCCATATCCCTCCAATCCTGTCCTTTCCATGTACCTGTCTGTTTCTTAAACGATGGGATAGTCCCGGCCTCAACTACCTCCTCTGGCATCAGTCTGAAGAAGGGTTTCGGCCCGAAACGTCGCCTATTTCCTTCGCTCCATAGATGCTGCTGCACCCGCTGAGTTCCTCCAGCAATTTTGTGTACCTCCTCTGGCAGCTTGTTCCATGCACTCACCACCCTTTGTGTGAAAAAGTTACCCCTCGGAAATTCCTTTTGGTTGAAGGGTCACTTTCTCTCCTCTTGCAGTTTCCTGAAGTTATACACCACAATGCCCGTGGTTAAGTTGGCTGGGTTTCTTGACATGACTGAGCAGGAGTTTCGCATCAACCTCCTAGTCTTCAAGCACAAGATGAAGAACCTGGTGTGGACCAGTGGCATTTCAGCCCTCGATGGTGAATTTCAGTCAGCTTCAGAAGTTGACTTCTACATCGACAAGGTACGTTTTATTTTTGAGGATTGTCTATCCTATCCTTCCAGTCGATCTTTTAAAATACTTAGTGAAGCACACAAAACGCTGGAGTAAATCGGTGGGTCAGGCAGCATCTGTGGAGGGAATGGATCGGTGAAGTTTTGGGTCGGGACCCCTTTTTCAGATCAGTCCTGAAATGTTGCCTGTCCATCTCTTTCACAGATGCTGCCTGACCCGCTAAGTTCTTCCAGCAGTTTGTATTTTTCTCAAGTTTCCAACATCTGTAGTTCCAGTGTCTCTTTCTAAAATGCTTAGAATGCCGGCAGATTTAGACTTTAGACCAGAGATACAGTGCAGAAACAGGTTCGCAGAGTCCGCGCAGACCAGCGTACACTTATCCTACGCACAAGGGACAATTTTCAATTTTTACCGAAGCCAATTAACCTACAAACCTGCACATCTTTGAAGTATGAGAGAGAACCGGAGCACCCGGAGGAAACCCACGCGGTCCCAGGGAGAACGTACAAACTCCGTACAGATAGCACAGGTAGTCAGGATTGAACCTGGGTCTCTGGCGCCGTTAGGCAGCAACTCTACTGCTGCATCACTGTGCCGCCCATTTGAAGGCGCCATATCCACTTGTTGCTGATAAAGATTCCGGTAACATTGTAAAGTACTGAACTCAAGTTCAAGTGAGTTTATTGTCATGTGTCCCTGTACAGGACAATGAAATTCTTGCTTTGCTTCAGCACACAGAACATAGTAGGCATTTACTACAAAACAGATCAATGTGTCCATATACCATAATATAAATATATACACACATGAATAAATATACTGATAAAGTACAAATAACAGAAAATGGGTTATTAATAATCAGAGTTTTGTCCGAGCCAGGTTTAATAGCCTGATGGCTGTGGGGAAGTAGCTATTCCTGAACCTATACTGTTGAAGGTGGTATACCCCTTGAACTGGTGAATGGTAAAACACTGGACCATGCCTTGGTCACTAATGGAACTGTTTGGATTTGCTTAATCTTTGTCTTTGTCCCTTCACTCAGGATATGATCCACATCGCAGATACCAAAGTGGCCAGGAGATACGGAGACTTTTTTATCAGGCAGATTCACAAATTTGAGGAGGTGAGCTGAACAGAAATCTTTTCACTGTATCTCGGTACATGTGACAATAAACTAAACTAAGTAACTAACATTTCCATCTCTTATAACTGGCCTTTTCTCGCTGCCTTCATGAAGATTCTTCCAGCTTGGGTAGTGCCTTTATAAAGAAGGACCATCCACCTTCCTTCTCAGTGCTCCTGAGCCTTCAAGCCTTGAAGCAAAAGAGCAAAACCATTTCCTGCATCTTAAGACTGAATAATAAATGTTTTGCCTGTGACACTCAGATCCTAAAACTGAATCAATATAAACGATATGTTACAGTCGAGTAGACACAAAGACTTACCAATTGCAGATTCACATGCTGCTACGGTGGACTGTGTATTACTGGGAGTGTTAATACGTTATATTAAGGGCGTCAAAGGTTACGGGGAGAAGGGGTGAGAGGGAAAAATAGATCAGCCATGATCGAATGGTGGGGCAGACTCAATGGGCCGAATGGCCTAATTCTGCTCCAATGTCTTGCAGCCTTATTGGCAAAAATGACCAGTATCTCCAGATGGTTTTGCACTATTATTGTTCTTTTATTTGTTGGACATTTTTTAATGTATGTTTATCATATTATCTATTGAGTATTGTGTTTACAAACCCGTTGTGCTGCTGCAAGTACGAATTCCATTACTCATTTTCAGACATATGACAAAACACTGATTTTATCTGAACAAAGTCTGTTATCGCTGCCGTGGCGTCACTGGTAGCATCTGAATTTTTATACACGGGAGGGAGGTCTACATTCCTATCCCTGGCGAATGACAGACTTTGTCCAGATTTGTCTTTTCACCAAAAGTTCACAAGTGTTCACACGTTTTATTTTTCATTTTGTAGCTCAATCGAAGCCTGAAGAAAATCACCCCACGATAATGGGACTCTGGTGAAGTAGAGATGCCACTTGATGGTCGCCGAGCGAGTCCCTTGTAATTGTTGCTCCCAATATATATGTAGATATATAACAACTGTGTTATTTGGCTGGAGATAACTTGAGTACCTTCTACAAATACATATTGGCAACCACAAAGCAATTGCCTTCTGTTTATTTGTGAACATCACATGTGGAGAACAAATGCTAACTAAAAATAAGATCTGACACCAACTTTGTCAATGGGCATATGAATGTTGATGAAACAGAAAAGGCTGGAGGAGCTCAGCAGGTTAGATAGCATCTGTGGAAGGAATGAATAGCTAATATTCCGGGTTGGAACCCTTCTTCAAACTCGACCCGAAACGTCGCCTCTCCATTCCCTCCGCTGATGCTAACTAATACGTTCTTCCAACACTGTGTGTTTCGATCAACATTCCAGCATCTCTTGTCTCTTGTAACAGCATAGGCTTGTCATTTAAAAGATTTGGTAAGGCAATCCATCTTAACATAAATAAACTTCAGCAATCTATTCGTTTATTGCAATTAAAGCAACGTCACAATATTCTTAAGGTAGTCCCATGCAAAGACAAATCATGTACAGACAAACACTGAAGGTTTCTCTCATGATTACATTTCAAGTGGTGATTGGAAAATTCTTCTCAATAGACTAAACTCTCAAGTTAATTGGAACAAGAGACCTGTGATTGGTGCTGCCTAATATCTACAACATTTCTGCCTCCGTGATTGTATTTACGTTGGCTGTCTGGATCTATTTGGTTAATGGCACCATCTTTCAATAAATGTACATGGTGTCCTGGCTATTTACTATTTACTATCTTTTAACCAAGGACATTGTCAACATGTGGCATACACCAAAATCTTTATACAGTACATCTCTGCTACAGGCCTTGATAGTTTTATATGCCTCTACAAGGTCCCTTCCTCCTCTCCATCAACCTCCTCTGCCCGAAGGAAAATTAGAAATTTTCCCCAGTGTGTAAGGCAAGGCAAGGCAAATTTATTTGTATAGCACCTTTCAACAACGAGGTAATTCAAAGTGCTTTACATAAAACATTATAAGCATTGGAAAGAAACACATATGAAATGACATTTAGATGTAAAACGATTATTAGATTATTCAGATAAAATAATTACAAAATTAAAAGCAATCAAATAGAATAAAACCAGGAATAGAAGTTACAGTGCAATATAGGTAATTAATAAATTGTATTGTTTTGTTTACTGAAAGGCAGTGGCAAACAGAAAAGTCTTCAGTCTAGATTTAAAAGAGCTGAGAGTTGCAGCAGACCTGCAGTTTTCTGGGAGTTTGTTCCAGATATGTGGTGCATAAAAACTAAATGCTGCCTCTCCATGTTTAGTTCTGACTCTGGGGACACAGAGCAGACCTGTCCCAGACGATCTGAGAGGTCTGGGTGGTTCGTAGCTAAGCAGAAGATCAGAAATGTATTTTGGCCCTGTAGGATGATGCTAGTAGATAGGGGTTATTGCTGGTTGGCATGGAATTGGTGAGCTGAAGGGCCTGTTTCAGCACTATCTCTGAAGTAAAGTCTAAAGTAAAGAAAACACGACCTATCCAGTCTCATAATTGCTATACCATCCCAGGTAATATCCTGGTAGAAAGATTAGAGGGGAAATGAAAAATAATTTCCTCCAAATTATTGGCACAGCGGGTAGAGTTGCTGTCACACAGCGACAGAGACTCGGGTTCAATCTCGACTACGGGTGCTGTCTGTACGGAGTTTGTACATTTTCCCCGTGACCTGTGTGTTTTCTCTGAGATCTTTGGTTTTCTCCCACACTTCAAAGACGTAGATTAATTGGCTTGGATTTATTTATTGGTATAAAAGTGGAAATTGTCCCTGGTGTGTGTAGATTTGTGTTAATTTGCGGAGATCGCTGGTTGGTGCGGCCTCGGTGGGCCGTATGGCTTGTTTCCGCGCTGTATCTCTAAACTAAACTAAACTAAACTAAAAAAGGTGGAGTCTGGAATTCATTGCCTGAAAGGATGGGAGTGGCAGAAACAACACAACCACCTCCACCATCACATTTAAGCAGTACTTGGATATGTACGTGAAGAGCCTTGATCTGTAGGCCAGTGGACTCGGTCTTGAAAGGAGGGATTGGATTGGAAATCCCAAATTGCATGGGAAAGATGGGCTGAATAGCCTCTGCATTATTAAGTTTCCATTGTTTTATGAAAATTCGGGATGTCATTGAGAATCATGAGTCTTTGTCAGCAGCACACAGAAACCTAGCGGAGTTCTCCACCTCTCAAACGACTCTCCCTCCCACTCCCATCACCTACCTCCTGCCACACTTCTGGTAGAGGATGCAGTTCCCAATGTTGATCTCGTCGGCATCTCAAGATCTACAGAACTGGAGTGGAAGCAAGTTAGCCCTTGATCCCAAGGGACTAAAGAGAGGTACTTGAAAGGAAGAGAAAGATGAAAGAGGATCAAGAGGACATAATGCAAGAAATAGCTGGAGTAAGGCCATTCGTCCCCTTGAGCTGGCTCTGTCATGTATTTTTCCTGTCCTATCCCCATATCTCTCCATGATTCTAATCTCTTACAAATCTATCAATTTCCGTTGTGAGTACAGTAGATGGCTGCCTCCACATCCCTCTGGGATACAGAATTCTATAAAATCGTCATCCTTTGAGGATATTTCTCCTCTTTTCCGTCACACATGGCCTCCCTCTTATTTTGATACTGTGGCCGCTGCTTCTAGTTTTTAGAACGTATTCAGAGGAAACATCTTCCATGCATCCAACTTAACGAGCTTACCAGGAATGTTATGTCACACTCCAAAGATGTCACACTCCAAAGCTGCTGCACCCGCTGAGTTTCCCCAGCAATTTTGTGTACCTTCGATATTCCAGCATCTGCAGTTCCCTTTTGAACACATGTTTGTAGTTTAATTTGCTTTGGTAATATTGTAAATCGTCCCTTGTGTGTAGAATAGTGCAAGTGTACAGGGTGATCGTTGGTTGGTGCGGACTCGGTGGGCCGAAGGGCCTGTATCTCCAAACTTTTTTAAGAAGCTGTGACAATAGGAGAGTCTACACGGGTCTCAGGAGTTAAGGGAGGTACTATCACAACATTTCAAAGCCATTTGGACATTGGTACATGGATAGGACAGGTTTGGAGGGATATGGGCCAAACGCAAGCAAGTAGGACTAGTGTAAATGGGGCATAATAATAATAACAAATTTTATTACGGACTCGAGGTCCAGACAAGGGACAACATTACATTAAAAAAATGCATTGCCTATTTTAAAAAATATCATAAAGTACATATAAAATCTTAGTATATCACTTATAAAAGCGTCATAAATTATATTAAAAAAAACAATACATGAGTTAAAAAACCAGAATAAAAGAATGATCAATGTCCTACAACGAGACAACGATACCAGTGTCTCCACAGCTGGGATTCGTAGCGTGTAGTGCAAACCCTTATGTTTGACAAGGCCACAATAATTACATTTTTAGAGTCATTTATCCTGCAAATGAATTTATACATGTGATTTCTGAGGATAGCTTCTAAAGTACTGACTCCTGCAGCCACAAACATTACTGGCACTACACCATCTAGGTTTCCTTAGCAGTGTTCTCATGGCATCGTTATATATGCCACCTTTAGTCTCTGCAAACTTGTCTTTCCATAGTTTGACCACAGGTGCGCAGTGTAGAGTGGTGTGCAGTATGCTCTAAATAGCTAAAAAGGGAATAGTTGAAGCAGGGAGAGGAGGGCGAGAGTTTGGGGCCTGGTTCAAGATGGCCGACTTTTGCATCCTGTTTCCGCGCTTAAAGATGGCGGCGCTGGCTTAACAGCTGCGGCCCACCTGCAGTCCGTCTGTTTTTTTTCTTTCGTTTTGTTCCTTGTCATGTTTTAGTTAATTTTGTTTTATTAAGTTGTGTATGTGTGTGGGTGGGGTGGGAGAAACATGCTTTGGTCTCTTCCTTCGGGGGATGCGACTTTTTCTTCGGTCGTATTCCCCGTCTCCGTCTGCGCCGAGGCCTAATGGCGGAGCTGGCAGCATCGGAGCTGTAGCAGCGGCAGCAGCGGCGGAGACCCGACTCGGCACCGAAGCTGTAGCGGCGGCGGCGGCAGCGGCAGCGGAGACCCGACTCGGCCCCGAAGCTGTGGCGGAGGCAGCGGCAGCGGAGACCTGACTCGGCCCTGGAGCTGTGGCGGCGGCAGCGGCTGCAGCAGCGGTAGCGGAGACACGACTCGGCCCCGAAGCTGTCGCGGAGGCAGCAGAAGGAGGACAAAGAGGGAAGAGACAGAGACTTTAAGATTTTGCCTTCCACCACAGTGAGGAGGTGTTTGGTGAACTCATTGTGGTGGATGTTAAATTTGTGTTGATTGTGTGTTTTTGTCATTTTTTAAATTATATGTATGACTGCAGGGAATCAAAATTTCGTTCAGACCGAAAGGTCTGAATGACAATAAAACGAATCTAATCTAATCTAATCTAATCTAATCTAGCGACATCTTCACCAAATCTGCACACGCACGCATATTGGTCGATGAGGGCAAGTTGGGCCCAAGGGCCTGTTTAGAAACATAGAAATTAGGTGCAGGAGTAGGCCATTCGGCCCTTCGAGCCTGCACCGCCATTCAATATGATCATGGCTGATCATCCAACTCAGTATCCCGTACCTGCCTTCTCTCCATACCCTCTGATCCCCTTAGCCACAAGGGCCAGTTTCCACACTGTATGACCATGACTCTATCCTCTTAAATATTCTCTGCCGTCTTTCCACCTTAATTCCTGTCTATTGTCCACATCTATCTCTGCTTAATTGGTCAACATGTAGGTCAGCATGGGCATGTCGGGCTGAAGGGCCTGTCCCTGGGACGTGTGACGTAAGCGCGCACGGCGTGACCCGGACGTGGTTGCGGGCGGGGTCGGTTCCTGGACGCCATGTTGTCCGTCCTCGGGCCAAGCGGGAGCGCGATGGCGGCGTGAAGGACAAGGTGAGGAATCCCAGCGCC
Source organism: Amblyraja radiata (assembly GCF_010909765.2). NCBI lineage: Eukaryota > Metazoa > Chordata > Chondrichthyes > Rajiformes > Rajidae > Amblyraja > Amblyraja radiata. The sequence continues at coordinate 4,042,317 of NC_045993.1, read as the reverse complement.
GGGACTCTGCGTTCGCAGGGCGGGCGGGCTCGGTCGGTCCGGGATGTTTAACAACCCGACACGGAGCGGCCGCGGCGGGAATCGGCCTTTCTCATCGCGGACAGTCTCGGGACCTCAAAATAGCGGTGACTGGCAGGAGATCCGGCCAATGGGAGCGCGCGGTGGGGAGGTGGGATCCAATCAGCGCTGGTGTGGGCGGGACTTCCACCGCTGTCCGGCGAACTTCCGGTGCCTGGTTAACCTGGAGTTTGGCTTGTTGTTGGTTTGTGTTATTAGAGGTTTATTATAGGTTTAGGGTTATTATTGGGTTACTAGAGGTTTGGGGTTATTAGAGGTTTATTATAGGTTTGGGTTATTATTGGGTTACTAGAGGCTTGGGGTTATTAGAGGTTTATTATAGGTTTGGGTTATTATTGGGTTACTAGAGGCTTGGGGTTATTAGAGGTTTATTATAGGTTTAGGTTATTATTGGGTTACTAGAGGTTTGGGGTTATTAGAGGTTTAGGGTTATTATTGGGTTACTAGAGGTTTGGGGTTATTAGAGGTTTATTATAGGTTTAGGGTTATTATTGGGTTACTAGAGGTTTGGGGTTATTAGAGGTTTAGGGTTATTATTGGGTTACTAGAGGTTTGGGGTTATTAGAGGTTTATTATAGGTTTAGGTTTATTATTGGGTTACTAGAGGTTTGGGGTTATTAGAGGTTTAGGGTTATTATTGGGTTACTAGAGGTTTGGGGTTATTAGAGGTTTATTATAGGTTTAGGGTTATTATTGGGTTACTAGAGGTTTGGGGTTATTAGAGGTTTATTATAGGTTTAGGGCTATTATTGGGTTACTAGAGGTTTGGGGTTATTAGAGGTTTATTATAGGTTTGGGTTATTATTGGGTTACTAGAGGTTTGGGGTTATTAGAGGTTTATTATAGGTTTGGGTTATTATTGGGTTACTAGAGGTTTGGGGTTATTAGAGGTTTATTATAGTTTTAGGTTATTATTGGGTTACTAGAGGCTTGGGGTTATTAGAGGTTTATTATAGGTTTGGGGTTATTATTGGGTTACTAGAGGTTTGGGGTTATTAGAGGTTTATTATAGGTTTGGGTTATTATTGGGTTACTAGAGGTTTGGGGTTATTAGAGGTTTATTATAGGTTTAGGTTATTATTGGGTTACTAGAGGTTTGGGGTTATTAGAGGTTTATTATAGGTTTGGGTTATTATTGGGTTACTAGAAGTTTGGGGTTATTAGAGGTTTATTATAGGTTTGGGTCTGTGGTAGGTTTGTTGTTAGTTTGGGGTTATTATTGGTTTATTATTGATTTGGGTTATTATAGATTTGTTATTGGTTTGGGTTAAATTATTGGTTTTGGGTTATTCTAAGTTTAAGATTTTTAATTGTTTGGTGGTTTATTACTGGTTTGGGCCCAATACTGGTTTTGGGTTTGTTATTGTTACATGTACCAGTAAAATTGGCACATGTCACATAGAAACATAGAAAATAGGTGCAGGAGGAGGCCATTCGGCCCTTCGAGCCAGCACCGCCATCCATTGTGATCATGGCTGATCGTCCCCTATCAATAACCCGTGTCTGCCTTCTCCCCATATCCCTTGACTCCACTAACCCCTAGAGCTCTATCTAACTCTCTCTTAAATCCATCCAGTGATTTGGCCTCCACTGCCCTCTGTGGCAGGGAATTCCATAAATTCACAACTCTCTGGGTGAAAAAGTTTTTTCTCACCTCAGTCTTAAATGACCTCCCCTTTATTCTAAGACTGTGGCCCCTGGTTCTGGACTCGCCCAACATTGGGAAAATTTTTCCTGCATCTAGCCTGTCCAGTCCTTTTATAATTTTATATGTTTCGATAAGATCCCCCTCATCCTTCTAAACTCCAGTGAATACAAGCCTAGTCTTTTCAATCTTTCCTCATATGACAGTCCCGCCATCCCAGGGATCAATCTCGTGAACCTACGCTGCACCAATCTCGTGAACCTACATGAACAGTAAAAATATTTGTTTTGCATACTATCCAATCAAATCCGATACTATTATACATAAATACAATCAAGACAAGCTCAAGTACAATAAGTGGTGCAAAAGGGAAGATACACAATGCAGAATATAGTTTGCCTGTGGCTGAGCAGAGTTTTACTCCAGGTAGACACAAAGTGTTGGACACAAACTCAGAGGGTCCAGCAGCATCTTTGGAGAAAAAGGATATGTTTCAGGTTGGGACCCTTCAGAGTACAGGTTCATAGTTGTGAAGAAGGGTTGTGACCCGAAACCTTACCTATTCCTTTTCCCCTGAGATGCTGTCTGACCGGCTGAGTTACTCCAGCATTTTGTGACTATCTTTGGTATAAACCAGCATCTGTAGTTCTTTGTCACGAGGATACCAGACTAGAGTGTTTCGGCCAAGAAGGCAGGAAGTCTTTCAAAATGACGGAGTGTGCAAAATTTCACATCTGAGATAACACAGAATTGGTGATGCACAAGATCTCTGTTAGAAACAAGCAGCCAGTATGGCCTGTGCTTCACATTCTGCTGTAAATCTGTTACTATTAGAGTCATAGAGTATTACAGTGTGGAAACTGTACCGGCCAACATTTCCCAGCTACACTAGTCCCATGTGCTAACATTTGGACCATATCCCTCCAAACATGTCCTATCCATATACCTGCTAACTGCTTCTTAAATGTTGGGGTAGTCCCTGCCTCAACTACCTCCTCTGGCAGCTTGACCCATACACATATCACCCTCTGTGTGAAAAAGGTACCCCTTAGATTCCTATTAAATATTTTTCTCTTCACCTTAAACTTATGACCGATGTCCTCTTGTCCTCGATTCACCTACTCTGGGCAAGAAACTTTATACAGTACTGTGCGTCTATCCGATCTATTCTTCTCATGATTTTGTACACCTCTATAAGATCATCCCTCATCCTCCTGCACTCCAAGGAATAGAGTCCCAGCCTACTCAACCTCTGCCTATAGCTCAGATCCTCCAGAGTCAATTTTTCTTTTCGGTTTCTCAGGCATGGCGAAGATGATCTTCTGACTGGAGAGCGTCCCCGGTCGATTTTCCCGGCCGATTCTCCTGTCATGGCAGCCTGGTCTCGTGTGGCTGTGTTGAACCTTTACCGCTCTCTGCTGCGTGAGGGACGGCGTCTGCGATACACCGACCGAGAGTTCTACTATACATCCATCAAGCGGGAATTCAGAAAGAACCAACATCTCAGCGGGGAAGAAGAGAAGGCGCAACAACTGGAAAAGGGCCTCTATTTTCTCGAGAGCAAGATTGGAGGCCTGGTTTAATTTGCTGCTAAAACATAACATCAAATTTCAAACTTGTTGGTAGGTTCTTCCTCTGTTGTGTAAGCTCAGTAAGCATTCCATGTATCCCAGGCAAATTATTAGACCGCAGAAATGCTTCATTCTCCAAAAAGCTGTGGATAATTTTATAGTATTTCATTGCATGAGCATTCTGAACACTTCCTTCTGCTAAGGTGCTATAGGGTATTCAATTATTTGTAACTTACTGATTAGATTATTTGTATCATGTGGATATTCTATTTTCAGTGGTTCTTCCCTGAAACTGGGTCAGCTTTATCTCACTTTCACCGTCACTTCGCAACCTGAATTGTGATTTTATACTTCCCACAGTTAGATTCAGATTCAGATTCAATTTTAATTGTCATTGTCAGTGTACAGTACAGAGACAACGAAATGCATTTAGCATCTCCCTGGAAGAGCGACATAGCAAATGATTTGAATAAATAATAATAAGTGTCCGGGGGGGGGGGGGGGTGATTGGCAGTCACCGAGGTACGTTGTTGAGTAGAGTGACAGCCGCCGGGAAGAAGCTGTTCCTGGACCTGCTGGTTCGGCAACGGAGAGACCTGTAGCGCCTCCCGGATGGTAGGAGGGTAAACAGTCCATGGTTGGGGTGAGAGCAGTCCTTGGCGATGCTGAGCGCCCTCCGCAGACAACGCTTGCTTTGGACAGACTCAATGGAGGGGAGCGAGGAACCGGTGATGCGTTGGGCAATTTTCACCACCCTCTGCAATGCCTTCCGGTCGGAGACAGAGCAGTTGCCATACCATACTGTGATGCAGTTGGTAAGGATGCTCTCGATGGTGCAGCGGTAGAAGTTCACCAGGATCTGAGGAGACAGATGGACCTTCTTCAGTCTCCTCAGGAAGAAGAGACGCTGGTGAGCCTTCTTGATCAGAGTTGAGGTATTGTGGGTCCAAGAGAGGTCATCGGAGATGTTGACTCCCAGGAACCTGAAGCTAGAAACACGTTCCACCTCCGTCCCGTTAATGTGGATGGGGGTGTGCGTGCCGCCCCTGGACTTCCTGAAGTCTACAATGAGCTCCTTGGTCTTCTTGGAGTTAAGGGCCAGGTTGTTGTCAGCGCACCATGCTGCTAAGTGCTGGACCTCCTCCCTATAGGCCGACTCATCGTTGTTGCTGATGAGGCCAATCACCGTTGTATCATCTGCATACTTGATGATGGTGTTAGTACCATGTACAGGTGTGCAGTCATAGGTGAAGAGGGAGTAGAGGAGGGGGCTCAGCACACAGCCCTGTGGAACGCCGGTGTTCAGGGTGAGGGTTGAAGAGGTGTGCTTGTCTAACCTAACAGACTGGGGTCTGTTGGTTAGAAAGTCCAGTATCCAGTTGCAGAGGGAGGGGTCGATGCCCAGGTTACCGAGTTTGGTGATCAGTTTTGATGGTATAATGGTGTTGAATGCTGAGCTGTAATCGATGAACAGCATTCTTACATAAGTGTCTCTGTTGTCGAGGTGGGAGAGGGCGGAGTGAAGTGCCGTTGAGATGGCATCCTCCGTACTCCTGTTCTTGCGGTAGGCAAACTGATAGGGATCCAGTGTGGGGGGTAGGCAGCTGTTGAGGTGTGCCAGGACCAGCCTCTCGAAGCACTTGGTGATGATGGGAGTAAGTGCAACGGGGCGGAAGTCGTTGAGGCTTGCCGCAGTGGAGTGTTTTGGCACTGGCACGATGGAGGTGGTTTTAAGGCACGTGGGGACAACTGATTGGGCAAGTGACAGGTTGAAGATGTCAGTCCAGATGTCTGTCAGCTGCGCAGCACAGGCCCTGAGCACGCGCCCGGGGATGCCGTCAGGGCCAGCAGCTTTACGTGCATTAGTCCTACTCAGTGCCACGTATACGTCGTAGGGGGTGAGTGTGAGGGGTTGGTGATCGGCAGGTAGCACAGCCTTGATGGCTGTCTCTAGATTGTCCCTGTCGAAGCGGCCATAGAAGTGATTAAGCTCCTCAAGGAAGGAGGCGTCGCTGGATGTGGGGGTGGTGTTGGAGGGTCTGTAGTCCGTGATGGCCTGGATGCCTTGCCACATGCGTCAGGGGTCGGAGTTGTCGTTGAAGTGCTCCTCAATCCTGAGCTTATGGCAGTGCTTGGCCTTCTTGATGCCCCTCTTCAGGTTAGCCCTGGCTGAACTGTAGGCTCGAGCATCGCCTGACCTGAAAGCGGTGTCCCGTGCTTTCAGCAGTAGCCTGACCTCGCTGTTCATCCATGGCTTCTGATTCGGGAATATGGTCACCTGTTTGAGGGAGGTGACACTATTGATGGTGGAGTTTATAAAGTCCAGAACAGAGGATGTGTAGGAATCAATGTCCGTGTGGGAGTCAAGGGTGGCCTGGGCTGCAAACGCCTTCCAGTCAGTGTTTCCAAAACACTGCTGAAGTGTGAAGTCCGCTTCCTCTGACCAGACTTTAACTGTCCTCACAGTTGGTTGCTGGTTGCCCTCATCTATTTTAAAAGGACAACAGTGGAGGTGATGACACCATCTTCTAAGTTCTATGTGAAATTGCCCCTTGGTTCCATTTTAAGTCTTTCCTCTCACCCGCCGCCTGCACCCTCTAGTTTTTGATTCCCACTTTCATAAGATCATAAGTGATAATAGCTGAATTTGGCCATTCGGCCCATCAAGTCTACTCCGCCATTCAATCATGGCTGATCTATCACTCCCTCCGAACCCCATTCTCCTGCCTTCTCCCCATAACCTCTGACACCCGTACTAATCAAGAATCTATCTATCTCTACCTTAAAAATATCCATGGCCTCCACAGGCTTATGTGGCAAAGAATTCCACCGATTCACCTCCCTCTGACTAAAGAAATTCCTCCTCATCTCCCTCCTAAAAGAACATCCGTTAATTCTGAGGCAATGACCTCTAGTCCTAGACTCTCCCACTAGTGGAAACATCCTCTCCACATCCACTCTATCCGAGCCTTTCACTATTCTGTACGTTTCAATATGTTTCCTGGGGAAAATACTATGCATTCACCTTATATATGCCCCTCGTGATTTTATTCATCTTTATAAGAATACCCCCAGTCTCCTACGCTCCAAGGCAATGAGGGAATATTTTTCAATGGTATTTATCTTGATTTACATGAACAAACCCACACAAATAGAATTAGGCAAGATGTCACTGTGACCTTCTGTGGTTCCTCACCAATTAGTGCAAAGTATTGGACATACTGAATGTTTCTTCTGTTGAGTACTGAGTGCAATGCTAACAGACATCTAAAGGAGGAAAAATAATTTACCATGCCCATCATTATTTCACAATTTTGGAAAATATAAGAAATGTTGGCAGGAGAGAAGCCATTTGGCCCCTTGACTACATCCACATGAAGCTTCTTTGAAGGTTCATTGTGTTCCTCCTTGTTTTTTGTCCTGGACAAACTTGGAAATGTTCCCTTTGGTGTCCTCAGCCAGATCATTGGTATAGATAGTGAATAATCAGGGCCCAAGCACCAGTCCCTATGGTACTCCATGTCACAACCTGCTTCCCTGAGAAAGGACCAGTGTATTACCAGTTTTTGTTTTTCTCTCTGTTAAGAAATTCTCTCATTCCATTCTGGTATATTACTCCCAATTCCAGGTACCCCAACCGTGTTGAAAGCCTTCAGAAAATCCAAATACACCATCTTCTCTTCTAGATACATCCTCAAAATATCTTCAGTGGTTTAGTTCAGAGATACAGTGCAGAAACGGTCCCTTCGGCCCACTAAGTCCGCAACGACCAGCGATCCCTGTACACTAACAGCGGCACGGTGGGGTAGCAGTAGAGCTACTGTTGAATGTTGGAAAAATAGACTCAGGTTCGATCCTGACTATGGGTGCTTGTCTGTACGGAATTTGTACGTTCTCCCCATGTGAGGGTTTTCGCCGAGATCTTCAGTTTCCTCCCACACCCCAAAGAGGTAGAGGTTTGTAGGTTAATCAGCTTGGTATAAATGTAAAATTGTCCCTCGTGTGTGTAGGATAGTGTTAGTGTGCGGTGATCGCAGGTCGGTGCGGACTCGGTGGGCCGAAGGACCTGTTTCCGCGCTGTATCTCTAAACTAAACTAAACTATCACAATCCTACACACTGGGGACAATTTACAATTTTCACCAAAGCCAAGTAACCTCCAAACTTGTGCGTCTTTGGAGATTAATCAAATATGATTATGGTTCCCTTTATAAATCTTTGTTAACTATGCAATATTAATTTCTAAGCATCCTGATATTTGCATCCTTAAAACCTGAAATAATCTTCAGGCATTTAATATTTCTAGTGGATTATTAAAAATATGAATGAATGAAGTTTATTTCGGTCATACATTAAAAAGAACAAAACTTTACAATCTGTGTGAATATGAACCAACACTGTATCCATTTCACACAACATTCAAATTCAAGTTCAAGTTTATTGTCATGTGTCCCTGATAGGACAATGAAATTCACATAATCAATGACCGAAAAAGGAATAGGCTGAAGCCACAAAGCTTATTTTTCTCGAGTATATCTTGTAATAATAGTTATGAGAGGGCAATAATAGTTATTTGGAAATAATGCATTGATTATTGGTGTTTTAAATTAAAGTAGAATGTGCTGTAAAAAGTATAATGTAGAATGAGTTATATGCTAACATACCTCTGTTGGTTGCTCTGGGCTTGTAGGTTTGAGGCTTACATTAGGAATTGACCCAGGACCCACCTGAGAAAACAGTCTTGATTCTCAAGTTAGACACAAAAAGCTGGAGTAACTTTGTGGGTCATGCGGCATCTCTGGAGAAAAGGAATATGTGTCGAGACCCTTCTTCAGACTGAGAGTCAAGGGGAACCCCATCTTCTCCACAGATGCTGTCTGACCTGCTGAGTTACTCCATCTTTTTGTATCTATCTTTGGTTTAAACCAGCTTCTGCAGTTCCTTCCTACACGTTGATTCTCAAGTGTTGTCAGTTGATGTGTTAGGCCACGCCTGTTCAGGAAGCCAGTTATCATCGGTGGTTTTTCTGGTTCCAGGTCAACATTCTTCCTCATCAGGCACCACCCAATCAGTCTAAATTAAAGGAGAATGGATTCTGTCACTTTAAGTGACAAAGAATATTAACACACTTTCTTTTCTAGGTGCCCTCGGTTCATAATGGCCGGCATGGGAGAAGGAAAAGGCAAGAAAGGCGATAATGGGGTTGGGAATGCCATCGACTTTGTCCTGTCGAATGCCAGGCTAGTGTTGGGTGTCGGTGGAGCTGCTGTGTTGGGCATTGCAACATTGGCTGTGAAGAGGGTAAGAATATCGTCATCATTTTCTATTTTTCTTCATGCCAAAAGTTTTCAAATCATTTTTAAACCATAATGGAGAAAATGGAACGCATCTTGTATAATATTCTCAAAAGCATCCTAATTCATGATAGGAGCTGAATTAGGCCATTTGGCCCATCAAGACTACTTCGCCATTCAATAGTGGCTGATCTATCTCCCCTCCTAACCCCATTCTCCTGCCTTCTCCCCATAACCCCTGGCACCCGTACTAAACAAGAATCTATCCATCTCCCTTTTAAAAAATATCCATTGATGGCTTCCACAGCCTTCTATGGCAAAGAATTCCACAGATTCACCACCCTCTGACTAAAGAAATTCCTTCTCATCTCCTCCCGAAAGGAACGTCCTTTAATTCTGAGGCTATGATCTCTAGTCCAAAACTCTCCCACTAGTGGAAACATCCTCCACATCCACTCTATCCAAGCCTTTCACTATTCGATGATAAGATTCTTTCAAACCTCGACCCTGTCCATGTTAACTATTGCTCGAACAATGCTTCCATTTCTCTAAGATAGATGTGATGTTTCGGCTCAAGACCCATTTCTTTACATTGCCCTATTCTCTTCCTACAATAATTCCTGTCTCTGAATATATTGAGACCTTCCAATTCTGCCTCTGCTGCATCTGTAGTATTAACCCCTCCTTTGACAGATGTACCTTTAGCTGCCCACACCCTAAATTTATTTATTTTAAATTTCCTTGTCTCCCTTTCTAATTTTTCAATAATTTGGCCAAAGCTTAGATTTATTCTCACCTGGATTTTGTTTGGTAACTTTCCTCTGAAGCACCTTGGACATCTGATCTTTATCAACGGGGCTTGTTGTCATTTCAGTGGGTATTGCGTACAGTTTTGGTCTCCTAATCTGAGGAAAGACATTCTTGCCATAGAGGGAGTACAGAGCAGGTTCACCAGACTGATTCCTGGGATGGCAGGACTTTCATATGAAGAAAGACTGGATAGACTCGGCTTGTACACGCTAGAATTTAGACGATTGAGGGGGGATCTTATAGAAACTTACAAAATTCTTAAGGGGTTGGACAGGCTAGATGCAGGAAGATTATTCCCGATGTTGGGGAAGTCCAGAACTAGGGGTCACAGTTTAAGGATAAGAGGGAAGTCTTTTAGGACCGAGATGAGAAAATCATTTTTTACACAGAGAGTGGTGAATCTGTGGAATTCTCTGCCACAGAAGGTAGTTGAGGCCAGTTCATTGGATATATTTAAGAGGGAGTTAGATGTGGTCCTTGTGGCTAAAGGGATCAGGGGGTATGGAGAGAAGGCAGGGATGGGATACTGAGTTGGATGATCAGCCATGATCATATCGAATGGCGGTGCAGGCTCGAAGGGCCGAATGACTTACTCCTGCACCTATTTTCTATGTTTCTATGTTTGAAAATTAGGGCAGGGTATATCATGTCACCCAAGGTGATACTAAAGCTGCTTGAATGGGAGCCGGTTTCTTCATCTGTACTGATCTCTTCTTCCTCAGTATCTGTTCCTTCAAGAATCCTGTGCACTTTTGCCTTTACCTTGCAGATGTATGACCGGGCCATCAGTGCCCCCAGTAGCCCCAGCAAGATGGATTTGAGATCTGCGAAGCAAAGCTGGGAGGAGCCCAGCTGGATTGGGGCATCTCCCCGTTTACTGAGCGGGGACATGAAAGTAAACGTCAGCCGATCTCTACAGACGCTGCCCACAACCTGTGAAGCAGGTAAGCAGTCGGGTGCAATCAGTGAACGAAAAACAATGCTGGAGACACTGAGTGGGTCAGGCAGCATCCGTGGAGGGGTCGGATAGACAAAGTTTTGGCCAATTTCTGAGCTGTCATATCTGAGTAACTTCCCTCTAGCAAGGTAATGGAGTAAACATCTCGTCTAGTTCTTAAACCTGCTGTCAGCAATGACTCACTGGTGCCACATTTTAGTCACTTATTCTAGTTTAATTTAGAGATACAGCGCAGAAACAGGCCCTTTGGCCCACCGACTCTACGCTGACCAGCGATGCCCGCACACTACACTAACTTACACACTAGGAACAATTTACAATTTTACCGAGCTTATTAACCGACAAACCTGTACATCTTTGGTGTGGGAGGAAACCGGAACGCCCTGGGAAAACCCACGCAGGTCACGGGGAGAACGTACAGACAGCACCCGTAGTCAGGATTACTGTAAGGCAGCAACTCTACCACTGTGCCGCCAATTTCTATTCACTCGCTGCAGATCATGAACAATGAGACAAACCATACTTGCAGGAACATTTTCATTTTCCAAACATGCATTTGTTTAATGGGACAACTTGTACAACTTGAATTATATTCGCTCTGTTTTGTATCTTGATGCAGATGGTCTCAAGGGTGCTAGTCCAAGTAAGAAAGCCCAAATGGACTTGAAGAGAGCCCGACTCCGCCTGTCCTTACAGGACAAGCTGTTTGCGTACTATCGCAAGCACGTCGTTATTCCGGGTGCGGAAGTGAGCCGAGCCAAGCAGGCTGCATTGGACATCTGCGCAGAGCTGCGGAACTTCATCCACACCAAGCTTCCTGACATGCCCCTCCGGGATATGTACCTCAGTGGCAGTCTGTACGACGACCTACAGGTTTGGGTTCAATCTAATTCAATTAAATTGGTTCAGTTGTACCTGACAGTAGACAACGACCACTTTCTCTGCTACTAAATACTGTGTAGTGTAGACACCAGCATAAGGATAAAAAAATGGATAGATACAAAATGCAGTACCCCTTTTCACTGTACCTCGGTACACATGACAATAAATTAAACTGAACTGATGCTGGAGCAACTCAGCGGGTCAGGCAGCATCTCTGGAGAAAAGGAATAGGTGACGTTTCGGGTCGAGACCCTTCTTCAGACTGCCCTACCGAACCGTGTATTTTATTCAGTTACCACAGAAACAGTTTGTGCTATTCATACACCAGGGCTTACAAACTGTGCTAGTTGACTAATCCAGGAGTTACCCACCCCTGGATAGAATGTGTAGAAATGTTAGAATAGATCAGTGGTACTGGAAAGGGCCTTGAGAAATGTGCATACATCGTTAGGCAATGCAAAGAGAGGGTAGATATTTATTTTGCCCCCCTATGCAATAGTTCTGGATGCTGCTGCTGCTGCTGCAACATAAAGATTACAGAAATATTGCAAATTGGCATGAATCCAAAAGACACAGGTGCCCAGAATCCCCAAGAGATTAATTATTTTATGATTTGGGAACTCCTGGATGTCATATTCACACCCGTTATGCTCCTGAACTAGGGATTCAGATTTACTCAGAATTATCTTTGGATCATGCAGAGAGCAAAAGGAGGGAGTAAGAATATTCAACAGCTGTGGTGAGAGGAATTTTGGGATGTTACCTTGTCACTGTTAGCTATTTTTTTATTGTAGTGCATGTTAGTTACTATAAATGCTTGTCTTAATACAGTAACCTGCTTTAATAACCGTAGAGTTTAATCTGACTCCTTAGGTCATCACTGCAGATCATGTTCAGCTGATGGTACCTTTGATCCTGGAGAAGAATCTCTGGGCTACGATTCCAGGGGAGGAGACTATCATGAATGTCCCTGGATTCTGGCTGGTCCGCAGGGAAAACCTGGAGTACTTTCCCCGCAGCAGCAGCCACTGGGACCGCTGTATTGTGGGTGGTTACCTGTCACCTAAAGTGATGATTGACACATTCGACAAGCTCTTGTCAGGGAGCATCAACTGGCCGGCAATCGGGAGCGTGTTGGACCTCATCATTCGCCCAGTGGTTTCATCCGAAACATTAACTTTAGAGGTTCAGTACGACACGAGTAAAAAATTATTTATTGACTTCTTGCCGTTGTTAGTGATGGAGGACACCATGCTGATTGCCAAACCGCACCGCAACGGCCGGTACGAAAACATGTGGCGGCAAAGCTTTAGAACTGCCGAGACTGCCAAGCTTTGGGCCCAGGACAAAGGGGACGGGGGCTGTCGCTGTTGTTGCCTCAAGATACTGAAGGCCATCTGCAAGTCCAACGCCCCCCTCAACAAGCTGACAGCAAGTCAACTGACCAACGTGATCCTCCACAGTTGCGAGAAGGAATCAGACTGGGCAGCAGAGATGCTGGCTGACAAATTCCTTCTGGTTCTCAAAGAACTGATTAGTTACTTGGAGCAAGGCTTCTTGCCGTGCAGTTTAGATACCAAAGTGAACTTGTTCTTGGAACTTACAGAAGAGGAGATAGATGATTTGGGATACATGCTGTACTGTTCCCTATCTGAGCCGGAGACCCTCTTAAACACTTGAATTGGGTGCGGTTGTACACAGAGGTTCATACTTTGATAGTTATCAGGCTTCTCCAGAAGACCAAGTTAGACCATTTAATCATCCTATTGACCAGATGTCTCTGTCCTGCATTTCCTAAACCTGTAATTATGATTGGAAGTTGCATGAAAGTGATTCCGTGGGAAGGGCTTCAATGTTGTTTACAGTTTAGGGAGACGAACAAGATCTAGGCTTGGGATGAGTACTATTTTGCCCATTCTTGAGCCAAATATGAGATATATATTTCCCACCGTTGCACCAAAATATAGAGAAGTAAAATAAAAAACATTTTTAAAGAATTGGAAAGATGTTTTCAAAATTGCAAAACTATTATTAAAGTCAATTTGACTTGTCCAGTTAAATTTTCTGCTGTTTGTTTGAGAACCAATAATTTTTGGGATTGTTACGGGGAGACTACATCTAAAAAGGAATGTACACACAGAGGAATAAATAATATCAAACAGAAATTCAGTGCTCTAAATTTTCCTTTTTTCCTCCACCTGAGTTAATGTGAGAAGCCTTACCACCTCAGTGGGTTGGTTGCACATAATGGTACGTGTGACCTGAAACTTTTAATTCAGCACGCATTCTGACTCCAAAATAAAATAAAAACAGAAAAAGCAGGAAACATTCAGCAGGGCAGGCACCATCTGTAATCAAAAATGACATTTGTGTTCAACACAAAACTCTTTCACTTTCCACAGATACTACCTGGCCTGTCATCTATTTCCCAATATTTTCTGTGCTTATTTCAGATTGCCATTATCGTTTTTTTTTAATATTTCTGTGAAATTAAGATTGATCGGCTCCTGAATGCTTTGAACGATTAGCAAATGAACAAGGAACAGTTGAGTCGGTGGTTACGACGTACTTAACTGCAGTTCCTGACTCGATTGAATCCTCTGGAAAAAATATACAAATTAGTGAATCCAAGACAATATAAATTCAAAATAAAATGGGGAAGGAAACTCATTACATTTTAAATTTAAAGGAGGCATGATTTATTGTGGTGCAGATCATACCTAGCCGATTACAGCAGAAAATGTCTGTACTTAATGGCCTGTGGAACAGTGGACTACATCAATATTCTTATAGAATATTGTGAATGCTGCAAACTGAAATAAGTATTGGAAATGCCATTGTGGACAGGGAAGTACAATTAACGGTTCAAGTTGATGGCCTTTCAACATTTCATATAACTACAACTGATCAATGCCTGTGTTTCTCATGAGAGCTCGCACATAGCTTTTTATCGATTCATTCATTGAAGGTGGGCATCATTGGCAGTGCTGGCATTTATTGTCGGGTGAGTCAGGATTGGCATGCACCCCAGCGAGGGTAAAGTTGGCAGATTACTACCGAGAAGAACATTAATCAACTCGATTAGTTTTTCCAACAACCCAGTCGTATCATGGTTACTGTTGTCATTAAATGCTAGATTAAGTACTTGAATTTAAATTCCTGTAAAAGGAAGCAAACTGCTGCCTCTATATCGTTGAGACAGATTTTTGTAGTCTAGTTCAGTGATTTAACTTAGACCCTGCCATTGATTGATGAAGGTACCAGTACAGTTCCTCCCTCAAATGCTAAACCCCCCCCCCCCTTGTCAAGTCTTGTTTTTATTTTTGTGCAATGAAAGGGTTCCCTCAGTGATACAGCAGTGAAAATGTTTTTCTGCTCCCTATCTATGAAGCCAGGCTGTCTTCTACAGAGAATTACTTTGTGTTTAACTAGCCAGCCGTTACACCTAGTTTAATGAAATATATTTCATTGAATAAATATCCATTTTACTGCATTGATTTGAAAAGTTCTTTGGTGTTGTGAACTTGTATTTTTCTCTAAATGAATACATAGAAATATAGAAAATAGGTGCAGGAGTAGGCCCTTTGAGCCAACACCGCCATTCAATGTGATCATGGCTGATCATCCAAAATCAGTACCCCGTTCCTGCTTTCTCCCCATATCCCTTGATTCCGTTAGCCCCAAGAGCCTGACTATGAAGGTACGGTGTGATTGCACTGGAGAGGGTCCTCCACAGACATGGAGGACTTGAATGATTTTATGTTTTCATGGAGAGTGGTTGAAATTTGTAAATCATGATTGTTGGAGGCACTATCTCACAATATTTAAGTATTTATTTGACATTTGAAACACCATGACACAGTGTCAAAAGCTGAAAATTAGGATTAGGATAGACGATAGCTAAAGTTTCTTCGTTGCTGTATAACTATATTCAGGATTTTGATTATTGCCTTTTCCTAGTTTAGAAGCATACAAGATACTGGTCTTATAAAGTATCAGTATTTAGTTATTGATAAGCTAACATCTGTGGAGAGCAACAACCTATTATTTGTCTACAGATACAAGTACAACTGGCTGTATTTGATTTTTTAAATTTCTATCATCTTGTCATTTACGTTTTACTTTTGTGCTGTTAATGCATTGCTCTTTCTAGGAGCATGTCAAGGGTGATGCTGCTGAACTGGCTGATCTCGAGGTAGAATAGCCGGAGTTGCCGTGAGTGAGATGTTCAGGAGATTAATCTCTGGCTGAAGATTCCAGTTTGCTCATCTGTTGCAATGAGACCCAGGCTCCTGTGTGATGCCAACCCACTATCATCACACCGCATAGAACAGCGACAAATGCTAAAGGCTATGGGGAAGCTATGAGAAATACTAAGGTACAAGATATACATAAGAATGAAAGGAATAGCATGAAATATGGTAGGTTGGAAGGTTTGAGTGGCTCTTTGACTTTTTTTTAAATATACAGCTAGCTGGGGTGGCTCTGTGGAAATATTCTGTGCTGGAATTAAACTTGTTCCACATACTCTCCTGATCCAAGCCCCTGCCTCATGTAATTCCCAAATGGAGGATGGGTAAAACTAGAATGTAATAAAAAGGAACTGCCAAGTCAAGAGAGTTTATTGTCATGTGTCCCAGATAGGACAATGAAATTCCTGCTTTGCATCAGCACAACAGAATATAGTAGGCACGGATACAGAACATATCATATCAGTGTGTCCATACACCATTATATAAATATATACACACAACAATAAATAAGCAGATAAAGTGCCTGCCTTCTCTCCATATCCCTTGATTCCGCTAGCCCCTAGAACTCTATCTAACTCTTTTAAATTAATCCAGTGAATTGGCCTCCACTGCTTTCTGTGGCAGAGAATTCCACAAATTCACAACTCTGGGTGAAAAAGTTTTTTCTCATCTCAGTTTTAAATGGCCTCCTATTTATTCTTAGACTGTGGCCCCTGGTTCTGGACTCCCCCAACATTGGGAACATTTATCCTGCATCTAGCTTGTCCAGTCCTTTTATAATTTTATACGTTTCTATAAGATACCCTCTCATCCTTCTAAATTCCAGTGAATACAGGCCCAGTCTTTCCAATCTTTCCTCACATGACATTCCCGCCATCCCAGGGATTAACCTCGTGAAGCTAGGCTGCACTGCCTCAATAGCAAGGATGTCCTTCCTAAAATTAGGAGACCAAAACTGCACACAATACTCCAGATGCAGTCTCACCAGGGCCCTGAACAACTGCAGAAGGGCCTTTTTACTCCTATACTCAAATCTTCCCCCACTGTCCCCCATCAAGACTAATCGGCTTTCACTTCACGGCAGAATAATATAGTCTTACTTGCAGCAACTAGCACCATTGTCTGAAGGATTCCGAACCGAAATGTCAACCATACTTTTTTTTTCTGAGATGGTGCCTGTCCCGCTGAGTTACTCCAGTATTTTGTGTGCACCGTTGATAACTGGTTTCTAACAAATGTAGAGGCACAATGTAGTTTCTAACAAATGTGGTGGCGCAATAGTCCAACAGAGGGCAGGCACAAAAAGTTGGAGTAGCTCGGGGTGAGTTACTCCAGCTTTTTGTGTCCATCTTCGGTTTAAACCAGCATTATGGCATTAACATTGAATTCTCCCAATTTTGCTAGCCCTTGCTGTCTCCTCCCCTTCCTTAACCCTCTAGCTGTCTCCTCCCACCCTCCCATCCGCCCGCCCTCGGGCTCCACCCCCTCCTCCCCATTTCCTTCTTTCTCCCACCCCCCATCAGTCTGAAGAAGGGTTTCGGCCCGAAACGTCGCCTATTTCCTTCGCTCCATAGATGCTGCTGCACCCGCTGAGTTTCCCCAGCGATTTTGTGTACCTTCTGCAGTTCCTACACAGTCCAACAGAGGGCGATGGAAGCCCAACAAGGAAGCTTTGGGTGAATGAATGTTTGTCATTTCACAGACCTACAAGAATTGGAATGAAAACTAAAAGCTACAATTGGGGGGGGGGGGGGGGGGGAGAGTCTTAAAAAAAAGCAGAATTTCCACCATTCAGATCTGGATTAGCCTCCAATACCATTACACCAAATGAACTCATCTCCAAACTTCTGGACCGAGGCATTGGGGTTCCATCTGAAACTGGTTTCTGGACTTCCTGATCTGCAGACCTCAGTCTGTTAAAATTAGTCATGACATTTTGTCACACATGACCCTCAACACTGATGCTGCTCAGGATGTGTGTGCTCTAGTCCGTGTATACCCATGATTATACCCGTGATACCCAAGCAGTTGTCCCCACGTGCCTTAAAACCACCTCCATCGTGCCAGTGCCAAAACACTCCACTGCGGCAAGCCTCAACGACTTCCGCCCAGTTGCACTTACCCCCATCATCACCAAGTGCTTCGAGAGGCTGGTCCTGGCACACCTCAAAAGCTGCCTACCCCCCACACTGGATCCCTATCAGTTTGCCTACCGCAAGAACAGGAGTACGGAGGATGCCATCTCAACGGCACTTCACTCCGCCCTCTCCCACCTCGACAACAGAGACACTTACGTAAGAATGCTGTTCATCGATTACAGCTCAGCATTCAACACCATTATACCATCAAAACTGATCACCAAACTCGGTAACCTGGGCATCGACCCCTCCCTCTGCAACTGGATACTGGACTTTCTAACCAACAGACCCCAGTCTGTTAGGTTAGACAAGCACACCTCTTCAACCCTCACCCTGAACACCGGCGTTCCACAGGGCTGTGTGCTGAGCCCCCTCCTCTACTCCCTCTTCACCTATGACTGCACACCTGTACATGGTACTAACACCATCATCAAGTATGCAGATGATACAACGGTGATTGGCCTCATCAGCAACAACGATGAGTCGGCCTACAGGGAGGAGGTCCAGCACTTAGCAGCATGGTGTGCTGACAACAACCTGGCCCTTAACTCCAAGAAGACCAAGGAGCTCATTGTAGACTTCAGGAAGTCCAGGGGCAGCACGCACACCCCCATCCACATTAACGGGACGGAGGTGGAACGTGTTTCTAGCTTCAGGTTCCTGGGAGTCAACATCTCCGATGACCTCTCTTGGACCCACAATACCTCAACTCTGATCAAGAAGGCTCACCAGCGTCTCTTCTTCCTGAGGAGACTGAAGAAGGTCCATCTGTCTCCTCAGATCCTGGTGAACATCTACCGCTGCACCATCGAGAGCATCCTTACCAACTGCATCACAGTATGGTATGGCAACTGCTCTGTCTCCGACCGGAAGGCATTGCAGAGGGTGGTGAAAATTGCCCAACGCATCACCGGTTCCTCGCTCCCCTCCATTGAGTCTGTCCAAAGCAAGCGTTGTCTGCGGAGGGCGCTCAGCATCGCCAAGGACTGCTCTCACCCCAACCATGGACTGTTTACCCTCCTACCATCCGGGAGGCGCTACAGGTCTCTCCGTTGCCGAACCAGCAGGTCCAGGAACAGCTTCTTCCCGGCGGCTGTCACTCTACTCAACAACGTACCTCGGTGACTGCCAATCACCCCCCCACCCCCCGGACACTTATTATCACTTATTATTATTTATTCAAATCATTTGCTATGTCGCTCTTCCAGGGAGATGCTAAATGCATTTCGTTGTCTCTGTACTGTACACTGACAATGACAATTAAAATTGAATCTGAATCTGAATCTGAATGATTGTGTGGCCCAGTACAGCATCAACTTGATCTTTAAGATCGCCAAAGGTACCATTGATGTCAGCTGGAACAAAGATGGCACGGAATATAGGAAAGAGTGAACCACAGCTCAAATGCCATCTATAAATTTGCCAATGACACACAGTAGATGGCTGAATCATGAATGGTGACGAGTCAGGAGAGAGATCGTACATGTGGTTGAATGATGCCGCAACAATAGTCTCTCACTCGACATCAGCAAAAGCAAGGAACTAATTGTTCACTTCAGTTTGGGAGAAATTGGGTGACCGCATGGCAGTTTTCATGAGTGAGTCGGCGGAGGAGAGAGTTAACAGCTTCAAATTCCGAGCAGACCCTTCACAGTGACCTTCAGAGTCCAAACCAGTGACAAAGGTGATAAGGACTGTGTGGGGCGTATACACTGGATCTCAGAGAGATTCAACTCCTTCCCTTGCTATAATCCAGAGACATGGGGGTCAAACAGGAGATAGGGTTAAAGAGGCAGGCTGGGATTCTACCTTGTGGTCCATGGGTGAATGTCAGCTAGATTAGATTTCTATCATTAAAAAAAGGCAGGGAGCAGGTATCAGGATTGTTACTATCAGTTATCTGCAGATTAGCGATAAAATAATTTATGCCATACATCATTCGGGAAATGTGCTCAATGTTTGTATCAAGGTAAATTCAGTGAATTATTAGCAAATAGATTTAAAATACTTCACAACTCCGGTTTCCTCTCTGCAAGCTCCTTCCTCCGTTCTTCACCCTTAGTTTCCCCACCCACACCAATTTTACTTGGTACTTCTTGGAATTTCTTGCGATTACAGCTGCTGCTGCTGGAAAGTCCCGAGCTGTAGAAACTGTGCAACTGGATGCAGCCACAGGGAGCAAAGCTAATTACCCTCCCCAGTTGATGTCGCAGAGGGAAATTAAAGACTGGGCTCCCTCAGTGGGGAATAAATTATCTGAAGGAGGGTCTCAACCCAAAACGTCACCCATCCCTTCTATCCAGAGATGCTGCCTGTCCCACTGAGTTACTCCAGCTTTTTGTGTCTGCCTTCAGTGTAAACCAGCATTTGCAGTTCCCTCCTACAAACAGTATCTTCAGTTTTATTTTGGTGCTAGTAAGAATTTAATTGTTCCATCGTCAGTACATATGACAATTAAACACTCTTCACTATCTTTAGGATTCGCAGTTTAGGATTCAGTTTAAAGTTTGTGGAGTTAGGAAGCAAGTTGCAGGATGAAACCTTCTCTGAGCTGCTAATTTAGCCACAGAATTTATGTGACTTATCCAGTTCATGTTTCTGAGCCACACTGACTGATACTCGGGGGAGGGTGGGGGGGGAGGATTCAGCAATGCTAATGGTGGTTATAGCCATAGAGTGATACAGCGCGGAAACAGGCCCTTCTGCCCAACTTTCCCACACCAACCAACAAGTTCCAGGTTAGATGGTCTCTTGTAGTGTAGCACAGCCTGCCCATGGATAGTACCACTCAGCCCAGGTATATGTATCCCTGAAGTTAGCACATCTTCCCCAGCCAACAATGGGCCATTACAGACTCCACCCTTCCTGGGGTCATTCTGTTGCCGGCCCTGCTTCATTCTGGCCTCCTCTATCTTTCAGCCTGAAGAAGCGTTTCGATCCGAAACATCATCTATTTCTTTTCTCCAGAGATGCTGCTTGAGCTGAGTTACTCCAGCATTTTTGTGTTTATCTTCCGTATAAACCAGCATCTGCAGTTCCCTCCTACACAGAAGTATAGGTAAATTTCCTTTTTATTCCCTCACACAGTACAAACTCCACAGTTCCAGAGAGTGAATTATTCCAACTTGGGCGTAAGAAACAGGAACTCCTGCTAAGTACTTTACAGTGCTGGAATGTAGGGTGGGGTAGGGTGGAGGGGGACTGTGATTATAGATAGGTGAACTGGAGCGACACTGTAATCGATGCGAGACAAGCCTACTTGCCTTGGTGTTGTGTTCGATAAATCACTGATTCAGTTACAGTTTTGGTTCACTCAGTAATTTATTACACTACTAAATAAGGCACATACACTCACTTATCCCCGAACGCACTCGCAAACCCCGAATACACAGCAGAGCAAGCCGCAGGCTGTTTTGAACACAATTTCACTTCACATTAACCCCATACAGCAGACTTTAACTATAAGTCTGACACATGCCACGTACAGAAATATTCAGATGATACAGCGATTGTGGCATGTGTAAGGAACGGGCATGAGGAGGAATACAGGAACTTGACCAGTGCCTTTTGTGCCTGGAGTGAAGAGAACTGTCTCATCCTGAACACAACTAAGACTAAAGAGATGGTGGTTAACTTTGGCAGGTCCAAGCTCCCCCTTCAGCCGGTCAACGCTGCAGGGGCTGACATTGAGGTGGTGCAGACATATAAATACCTTGGAGTGCACCTTGATAACAAACTGGACTGGTCTGTCAACTCTGACTCCCTCTACAAAAAAGGCCAGAGCAGACTCTTTTTCCTCAGAAGGCTCAAATCCTTCAATGTGTGTAATGATATGCTGCACATGTTTTACAACACTGTGGTTGCAAGTGTTATTTTCTACACTGTTGTCTGCTGGGGCAACAGCATTAGTGCAAAAAACAAGAAGCCGGTCAAACTGGTTAAACGAGCTAGCTCAGTGCTGGATGGGAGAGTAGACTCTGGGATGGATGTGCTTGAGAGGCGTATGAGGCACAAGGTGCAGGTCATCCTGAAAAACCCCGGGCATCCCCTCCATGTAATTCTGGAGTCAAAAGAGCACTCGGAACAACTCTCCCTGCCCTGTAGAACGGAGCGGTTCAGGAGATCCTTCACCCCTGCAGCCATTAGATTTTATAATTCGGACCGCTAGGCTGTAGGGGGATGCATTTTGCAATTTTTAATTTTTAATTGTTAATTATTGGTCTTTTTAAGTATTTATTGCTCTCAGGTAGTGTCCACATTGTATTCTATGTATTTTCTGTCTGCGTTTGTTTTGAATCTGTGGGTTTGTTGGTTGGGGGCTTCTGGACATCTGAATTTCCCTGAGGGGATCAATAAAGTATTTATTATTATTATTATTATTATTATTATTATTACTCCCCAAATCCTATTACATTCGGCCCGCAGGCTCATTACCATCGCTTCATCCTGTTGGCACTTCTCACACGGCAGTGGGGAAGCACACAGTTGCAGAATATTATGCCAACCACCACCAAAACAAGCTCAGTCACCAGCCATTGCATAATAATATGCCCCCAACCTCCGAACCCCCAAGACTACCAATTCCATCATGCACTCTCCCTGGCCTCATCGTGCAACTGTTTACCGACTATATTCAAGGCCTCAACTTGTGGTCGTATGTGGGCCATCAGGTTTGTAATGTTTTCACTGGTATACAGTATGTAAGTGTAGCATTCTCTCCCTATGATGGCACAAGTCCCCCCCCCCCTTCTCGGCTAGTAGGAAGTCCAGGGTCATGCCCCAGAGTGGTCCAATGGTCTGTGATGTGGGACATGTGCACAAACTCAGTTTACGTAGGTACGCATGCAGGAGCGAGAGATAGGCGTTTGATTCCGTGCAGGCAGGCGATGCAGCAGCCAGAAGTATCAGCCCACGCCACCATCTGGTATACATGATGCGTCTCGTGGCTGTTCTGCAGGGAGAGTGCGGAGCAGGCTCACTCTCGCCTGGTTAAGTGCTGTAAAAGAAGACATATAGGATTATCCTCCCCAGTCACCATAAGCCTGAACATAATCCTGATGTTCTTTCGTCTGTGCGGCATCAACTGGCTCGACTGCAACAGCCAGATGTCGGCTCATAGGTGTGTCCCCTGCCACAGGTCATTGGTTCAAGTTTACTGCTTTCTGTAACACCAGGGCCAACCCCTTGAGGGTGTGGGAGGAAGTTAGTGTACACATCTGCTCTTTTAGTAGACCATGCAGGTAATACTGCATGCAGGTAATACTGGATGTGGAGGGTCCACTGCACCTCATTATCAGCTGCCTACTGTTGCACTTTGTTAGCGGTAAAGTGGGACCCGTTGTAAGAATGAATGTCCCATGGGGGATAATATAGGCCATTAGCTGGTGCAGACCAGGTATCTCCCATCCCTGGGACTGCCACTGTGATTGTGTCATCCACATAGCCATACCGTTGGCAACTGTCCAGGAGTTGGTGTACAGTGAGACTGGAGTGTTGTCATCGGACGAAGGGAGAGCCATGACCACCTCATGCAGACGGCTAGGGCTTCTCTCAGCCCTATCAGAGATGTACCATTTCAATTTTACAACAGAGCAGCGCTGTGCGGATTCCTCCTTATGGGAGACCTTGGCGGATTTAACCCAGGGCATAATAGGTAACTGAAGGCGTGTAACCACTATCCCACTCGTCATGAGGTGTTCGGTAGCAAGGACTGCCAAGTAACATGCAAACAACTGTCGCTCAAAGGGCGAATATCGCGCGGCGGGATCAGAAAATGTCTTTGCCCAGAAGCCGAGACGCGCCCGCCGCCCGTCATGCTGTTGCCACAGACTCCACTCCTCACGAGCAGTAGCCGACACCTGCAATTCAATCGAGACATTCTCCAGCCGTAAAGCCAGCGGGAGTACCTGTTCATCCTCCCAGCCATGTAGTGGGACACAGCCACCCCATCGGGGAGGGTAACAGGGGCATAAAGCCTCGGGTCGCCCGGTCGAGCGAGGGCTGCTGAGAAAACCCGCCGGGGACCCTGGTCACACCCCTAGACTAGGGGAACCGGCACGGTCCATCCCCGGGGACTCTCGTATCGAGCCGGGTTTTCTTCATTCTGCCCATGATTCCCCTTTTTCTCACAATGTATTTTCCAAAGGGCATAGAGGGTGCTAGTGGGAATGCCATCTATCTGCCCCTTATCCACTGTAGCTCGGAGGGCCAGAAACTATTCCATTCTCGATAGATGCCCCTTAGCCCCACCGCCTGGTCTAGGATTGGATGCATCAATTCTCCTCACTTGTTGCCTCGAGGAGGCCTGGTCCTTCAAATGGTCCAACCCCTCGAGTGTATTAAGCTGATAACTCCATATCCCATTTTAGCTGAAATTGTCAGTTTGACCCTTACACTACACTTGACTCAGTGCCAGACCATGGAACCAGCTCACTATACACCATGGTTTAATAGATGAACTTGAAATAACTTCCTAAGTTATTCCAATCGTATTATCACCCAGAAAGGCAGGTATGTTTTTGAAGAATAGTAATATCTATTTCTGTAACATCTTTCATGAGGAAAAATAATCCTAAACCTTCAGTTTTAGAGATGCAGTGTGGAAACAGGCCCTTCAGCACACCAATTCCACGCCGACTAGCCATTCATGCACACCAGCACTATCCTACACACTAGGGACAATTTACAAATTTTACCCACAAAAATTAACCTAAGAACCTGTACGTCTTTGGAGTGTGGGAGGAAATCGGAGCACCCGGGGAAAACCCACACAGAACGTACAAACACTGTATAGACAGCACTCGTAGTCAGGATTAAACCTGGGTCTCTGGCACTGTAAGGCAGCGACTCTTCCGCTCTGCCACCGTGCTGCCCTATTCAGTTGACAGAGAACAGACACCAAGCTATATGTAATTTATTTTAAAATGTGAAGCTGTTCATTTTAGTATGGGAGAGTCTTATCTTTAATTTTGTTAAGACAGTGGGTTGCAACAGCAGCCCTAATGCTTCAAACTTTTAACATAATGATGTGGAGATTAGTTTCCATGAAATCATAGACGTCACTGACTGCACTTCCTCAAATATTCACGGATGTTAATTTACCCAGCCCACGACATTGGAACTAGAATTGCTCTTAAGAGATTTTAGACCAGGGGTGGGGAACCTTTTCATGTTGGAATGCCGCATTGTTAGCTGTAATCTAATAAGGCCGCATAGAAGAAACTTCAATTAGATATACTTCAAAATGTACATTAATTTGTAAAAACTAACTACTATGTACTAACTTCAAGAAAATGAAAAAAAATTGTTAATTCTAAAGTTAACTAATGACTTTGTTGTGACTGTTTTCTAGAGTCTAGAGTCGCATTAGAACTAAATCATGAGTTTAACAAGTGTTAAAATAGCCCCCATGACTTACTAATGTTTTAATTGTGGCCGTCAGTCAGGGAGGATTATTTTGTTGAATCTTCTTTTACTCTTTGGTATTTAAAATACGTTCATTTTAAGATTAAAATAAAAAATAATAAAAGACGAATAAAAAACATATTAATAAAAATAAAAGGATTTGTTTTACAAAATTTGGATTCATTCAAAAGGCCGCACATAATGGCCTTAAAGCCGCAGGTTCCCCACCCCTGTTCTAGACTATTGTAAGCTTTTATTTGTTCTTGATTTTTAATTCTGCTCCTTCTGCTTTATACCCTCATCATTCTCAGCCACATTAGTTGGCTACGGCTCAGGGCTTGGCTGTAGTTCTCTCACTTCCAAGGCAGAATTGCTGGGTACAAGCTGCATTTCTGGGACATAAGCACACCATTAATATTGAGGCTGAGACTTCAGTGCAGCACTGGGGCCTTTCAGATGAGATTTCTAGCTAAAAAAAAGACGTACTTTCAAATGAAGGAGTTTAATGCAAGGATTCATCAAGACAAATTCAGGCAGGGTGGCACAGTGGTGCAGCTAGTAGCAGTTTCTGCAGTGTAGGTTCAATCCTAACTTTGGGTGTTGTCTGTGTGGAGTTTCCACATTCTTGCCATGATTGCGTGGGAGCTATAGTTTCCTCCCACATGCGTGCGAAAGACATGCAGGTTAGAAGGTTAATTGGCCTCTGTAAATTGCCCCAAGGTGAGTGGTAGAATCATGGGGGGGGGTGTTGGGGAGTTGAAGAGAATTTGAGGAGAATGAAAAGCGTAGGTTTAGTGGTTGATTCGGATGGTAGACAAAAGTGCTGGAGAAACTCAGCGGGTACACAGCAGCATCTATGGAGCGAAGGAAATAGGCAACGTTTCGGGCCAAAACCCTTCTTCAGATTGATTCGGTAGGTTTAGTTGTCAGTTCAGTCAGTGGGCCAAAGAGCCTGTTTCCATGTTGTATTTCTCCACGACTGAGATAGCTGAGAGGGCAGGTTTTTCACAAGAAGAGAGATTGAGAAGTCTGGGCTCTGTTCTATAGAGGTTACAAAAATACAAGGTGACCTCACTATGACATAAAGAATTCTTTAGGCTGGCTGACGAGTATAAAACAAGGGGTTGCAGGCACATAATAAGAGGTAGTCACATGGAGATATTTGCGTTCAGAGGGTGAAGAATCTTTGAATTCTCCACCCAAGAGAGTTGTAGAAGCTCAGCCATTGATTCAATTCAAACCTGATATCAATAGATTTTTAATATGGAGATGGAAAGGAAAATGTTGCTGAGGCAGAAGATCAGGCACGATCTTGTTAAATAACACAAGGCCGATTAGACTACTCCTACTCTCATTTCTTCAATGTTTATGGTCTCTCAGGAGGTGTAAAGATCATTAGTGACCCTCTTCTTCTTCTTGCGTATGGCGTGCAGAGCCTAAAGTTGTAGGACAACTTGTTCTATTTGATCTTATTTGATTGTGCACGCCGGGTTGATTGCATTCGTCGAAACAGGGCAGACCACGTGAAGGTTGCAATCTCCCACCCCACTGGTGACCCTGATAACACTTATCCTTAACCAGTGCTTGCTCGTATGTAGGAAAAGCTACTGGTATGCATGATTAATAAATATATGCTTCTTGTGACCAAAAGACAGAGTAATAACATTTAACTTTTTAGAGGTGTCAGTATGCCATACTGGCGCATACAGTCACAAAGAAAGCACTGTCCTTAACCAAATTGTAATAACAAGGAAATGCAAATGCTGGTTTATACCAAAGATAAATACAAATTGCTGGAATAACTCAGCTGGTCAGGCAGCAACTCTGGAGAAAATGGATAGGTCTCGTTTCAGGTCGGGACACTTCTTCAGACTTTGTAGCTAACAAAATAATTTAGCTATTAACATGTTTGCACATATGAGACTTTTTGCATCTTATTTCCCTACATTACAACAGTGAGTGCCAAAGTGATTTGTTTGCTACCGAGTATTTAAAACAATGTTTAGGTTATGAAAAGCCACTTCTATCTGTACAACAAGACATAGAAACATAGAAAATAGGTGCAGGAGGAGGCCATTCGGCCCTTCGAGCCAGCACCGCCATTCATTGTGATCATGACTGATCGTCCCCAATCTATAACCCGTGCCTGCCTTCTCCCCATATCCCTTGACTCCACTAGCCCCTAGAGCTCTATCTAACTCTCTCTTAAATCCATTGAAGACACTTCAATCCAAACCAAGCTATTTATTTGCCTGGATGCTACACGCTAAATGCTGGAGTAACTCAGTGGGTCAGGCAGCATGTCTGGAGAAAATGGATGAAGAAGGGTCCCGACCCAAAACGTCACCAATCCATGTTCTCCAGAGATGCTGCATGATCCACTAAGATACTCCAACATCTCAGTACATTTGACATGCCAAGCACTTTCTAAACGCAGAACTTAACTGTGAGCAAAGTGTAATGCTTTAACTGTTCAAATTAGCCATTATAAACTCACGTGAGGAATAGATCGGGTAGACACACAGAGAATCTTGCCCAGATTAGGGGAATCGAGGACCTGCGAACGTAGGTTGAAGGTGAAGGGGAAAAGATTTAATAGGAATCTGAGGGGTAATTTTTACACACAAAGGGTGGTAGATGTATGGAATGAGCTGCCAGAGGAAGTAGTTGATGCAGGAACTATCGCAACATTTAAGAACAATTAGACAGGTACATAGATAGGACACATTTAGAGGGATATGGCCCAAACGCAGGCAGGTGGGACTAGTGTAGCTGGGACATGTTGGTAGGTGTGAGCATGTTGGGCCGAAGGGCCTGTTTCCACACAGTATGATTCCATGACTCTAAAAAGAGAGGATCCACTAAGATCACAGGATTTGGAAAATATGTTTAGACCTTTCATGCTGTTAGACTACATTATTTTTGTATACCACCTCCAATTCCTTACGAGGTCACAGATTGAGCCCCATGGAGCCAGAGGAACATTTTATGGCACAGGTTGTTTGGGAACTAAGTTACTGTCTCGCATTCCACGTCTTTGAACAAAACACAGATAATTTAATCTCAAATTACAGTGATGACGGAAAGCCAAAGCATCACGGGCCTAACAAATGAGGTTTGTTTTTTTACCTGTCAGTGACGAGTGAGAAAATGCATGTTTGTCTTTAAAGTGGTCAGTTTCCTTTAGTTAGACAATGGTTAATTCACGTTAAATCATATTGTATATTCAATTAACCCAGGTGAAGCATATTGACCTAGAACTTATCGGTAGCCTTTGCTACTGTAGTGAGTTTGAAGTACAATTTGAAGTACAAGACTGCATAGAGTGGATGTGGAGAGGTTGTTTCCACTAGTTGGAGAGTCTAGGAGCAGAGCTCATAGCCTCAGAATTGAAGGACGTTCGTTTAGGAAAGAGATGAGAAGATGTTCATCCAGGAGATGTTCATGAATAAACATGTTCATCCAGCTTCTTTCAGCACATCAAGTACTTTTGAAGCGTAATTATTGTAGCATGGCAAGAAACAACAGCAAATTTATGAACCACAAGCTCTCACAGAGAGCAATGTTGTAAACCATATTAGTGATGTTGATTGGGGGATAATATAGATCATTAACACTGAGGAAAACTTTGACATGAAAGGATCTTTAATGTCCATCTGAAGGAGTTTTAATGCCGTGCACAATTAAATGATGCAGGATCGTTAAAAACCTTCAGAAGTGGCCTAGCATGTTACTCAGCTCAAGGGAAAATAGGTGGGAATAAATACTGGCTATTTCAGGGGGTATCCATGTCTTGTGAATGAAAACAAATACATTTAATATTCTTATTGTATCAGAAAATAATTCATATTTGCTGTATGACAATGACAGCACGGAAAAATGCCCTTAACTCACTCAGTCCTTGCTGAAAAGTAGGCAGCCATTGGCATGGAGAATGCAGCAGCTGGCTGAGCCCTCACTCAGATGGACTCAACTTGTCTCTTTCAATTTGGCATTAATTGAGAGAGACGTATTTTGCAAGTGAGCAGGGCTAGAATGTGTTGTAATTTCCATAATTGTGATAAATGTGGTGAAATCCCCCACTGACAGAAATTTAAGGCCAAGGACACACAACCATGATCTGAAGAAAGATTCCAACCCCAAATGTTGTTTTGTCTATTTCCCTCAACAGATGCTGCTTGACCCATTAAGTTGCTCCAGTCAGTTGTTTTTGGCTCAAGGTTACAGCATCTGCAGTCTCTTGTGTCTCCCTGCCACAATCTATTTACCCTCCATCTAAAAGACCAAAATAGGTGAACGTTAACATCTCAGGTACAAGTCAGTAATAGATCCTACAATTGTTAAAGCTGCCTTTAAAAGGTAAACTTATGGTTTTGATAGTGAATGTAATCATGTGCATCATCACACAGGTGTATTTCTGTAAATGTGGCATTCAGGAAAGTGCTGGATTCATGCCACATTATTTGACCTGCTCACTGATTTGTCAAGCCGACAAGCCACGTTGTGAAGACTATACTCGTCTCCATGGATACCTTGCTGTGAAGATTACATCTCATTTAATCCATGATCAGATAACATGACTAGCATTAGCTAGAAATTTATTTTTCTTGTGATGACGGAAGCAAAACCACTGGGCTGTCACTGAGTGCTTAAGTGACATAGTGGATTAACAGGATTAGGGTCAGCGGAGAGCGTATTGTGATCCTATTATTTCTATTCCAATGCAAAACCACCATCATGTTGTCTGTAAAATGTCCCTTTTCTTTACAGACATGATTCCTTCATAATACTATTATAAGGCTCCATATGTTTTGATAACGAGATACATTTAGAAATTAAGCAGCACTTTAATTTCTGATTTAAAAAAAGTTTCATTCTATTAAAATAGTGCAGGTGCCAGTTGTATATTTCTGCCTCAAATTCTGATCCAGTATCTAACATGGTGCTGAGGGAGTGCTCCACTTAAATGTATCATTTGAATGAGGCATTAGGTTGGTAAACAGACTTAGTATAATTGGAGAGAAGGAATGGGTGACGTTTCGGGTCAAGATTCTTCTTCAGACCGAGTCAGGGGATTCTGACCCTGACCCTTGACTCTCAATCTGAAGAAGGGTTTCGCCCGAAACGTCACCCAATCCCTCTCTCAAGAGATGCTGCCTGACCCGCTGTGTTACACCAGCATTTTGTGTCTATCTTTAGTATACTTGATAATTGTCAATTACCAAGGACATTGTGGGGTGATGGTGTTTATATGATAAGCCCCATCTGCTCTAAAAGATTCCATGACACTACTTCAAATAGCAAAGAGTACACCCTGGTTTCTGCTTCAATGCTTATCTCTCAAGCAATATCACAAACACAATTTCTCTCGACATTTTCACTTTGAGTTTGAGTGGTTGATTGCAAATTGGCTGGCACATTATCACCAATGCAACGAGAGCTTTGCTTCAAAGGTAATTCAGTAGCTATAAATGCTTTGAGACATCCTGAGAGGTGCTACATAAACACAAGCCCTTCTCTTCCACTTTAGTCGATAATGCTCAATGGTGCATCTCCAGGATTTTGAAAGGAAGTACATAAAATCCAAGTCTCCACTCTTGAATCTGTATTCAGAATAGGAGAGTCTTGACCCAAAACGTCACCCATTCCTTCTCTCCAGAGATGCTGTCCCATCGAGTAACTCCAGCATCAACAGACAGGGCTGTTGGATCAGTATGATACGATAGAACTTTATTTATCCCAGAAGGGGACCTTTCTTCAGACTGAGAGTCAGGGGAGAGGGAGATTTGAGATATGGAAGGGTAAGGTGTGAAAGGGAGTTGATTGTAATCATGTATGGGTGATTTTCCTGGATAGCACACAAAATAAAGTTTTTCATTGTATCTCAGTACACATAATCATAATAAACCAATACCAAGAATGGATGGTGGGAAGCTCACCAGACCACTGAACTGTCAAGTTGACATGAGGTTGTCACAAAACAGGTCAAACGGTGAGCTTTACGTCTGTCTTGGAGAGGGTACCACCCCCAGTGAATTCAGAATGCTAGATGCAGGAAACATGTTCCCGATGTTGGGGGAGTCCAGAACGAGGGGCCACAGTTTAAGAATAAGGGGTAGGCCATTTAGAACTGAGACGAGGAAAAACCTTTTCACACAAGAGTTGTGTGTATATATATTCATTGGTATATGGTCACACTGATCTGTTCTGTTCTGTATTTATTTATGCTTACTATATTCTGTTGTGCAGAAGCAAAGCAAGAATTTCATTGTCCTATCTGGGACACATGACAATAAATTCGCTTGAATCTTGAAAGATTGGAGGCCCCTGGGCTAGAGGAATGAAGGGATATGGGGAGAAGGCAGGAACAGGGTACTGTGATTGTGGATGATCAGCCATGATCACAGTGAATGGCGTTGCTGGCTCGAAGGGCCGAATGGCCTACTCCTGCACCTATTGTCTCCGAGCTCTGAACTGCAAAAGACTATAATATTATTTGTTATTTATTGAACTTTTATCTTTTGTTTCCGTTATGTACAATATTTGCATATTCACATATTCTGTTTTGGTTGGTTCTTGGTTTCTTGGTCCTCCAAAATATTCCAAATGGAATTTAAACTGCAGCAAGTAAGAATGTCAATGTCATGTGTGTATATATTTATATCATGGTATATGGACACACTGATCAGCAACTGGATGTCACTCAACCTTCTAAAACTCAATGGAAATAAAACAGAAATCATGTTAATTGGCTCAAAGTCCACACTCTCCAAAACCCACCCGTTCACCATTTCAGTTGATGGCTCACCCATACCCAACTCCTCCCATGTCAAAAGTCTCGGCGTCATTCTGGACAGTACACTTTCCTTTGGCCCCCACATCAGCAATATCACACGCTCTGCATACTTTCATCTCCGCAACATCTCCAGATTCCGCCCCTCCCTCTCCAAAGACAATACAGAAGTCCTCATCCACGCTCTGGTCACATCCCGCATCGATTACTGCAACGCCCTCCTCACTTGCACCTCCAATAAACTTCTTCATCGCCTCCAATGCATTCAGAACTCTGCAGCCCGGATCATCACCCGCACCAGATCATCGGACCACATCACACCCATCCTCACTCAGCTCCACTGGCTCCCTGTGCACCACCGGATTAACTACAAGATTTTACTGCTGACCTTCATAGCCCTACACCACCTTGCTCCCCAATACCTCTCTGACCTGCTGCTACCATACACTCCTTCCCGGCCACTTCGTTCCTCCTCAGCTGCAATTTTAACTGTCCCCACATTTAGACTCAGCACCATGGGTGCCAGAGCCTTCAGCTGCTCTGCCCCACGTCTCTGGAACACTCTCCCACCTGTCACCTGGACACTATCGATCAATTCAAATCACAACTCAAAACACACCTGTTTAGATTAGCATACCCGGACTGGCTTGTGATGCGAATAGGGCTGTTGAGCCAAAACCAAAAAGGCCTAAGGCAGGCAACGCCATTGTAGTAGGAGACTCCATTGTGAGAGGTACGGACAGGGGTTTCTGCGGCAACAGACGGGATGCGAGGATGGTGTGCTGCCTTCCTGGTGCCAGGATCCAGGATGTCACGGACAGAGTGCAGAAAATCCTCAAGGGCGAAGGTGAACATCCGGAAGTGGTAGTGCATGTCGGCACAAACGATGTCGGAAAGAAGGGGATGAATATTCTGCAGCGTGACTTTAGAGAGCTCGGAAAAATGCTGAAAAGCAGGACCTCCAGGGTTGTTATCTCCGGTTTGCTTCCAGTTCCTCGTGCTGGCGAGAGCAGGAACAGGGAGATACGGGACCTGAACGTGTGGCTGAGGAACTGGTGCACGGGGCAGGGATTTAGATTCTTAGATCACTGGGATCTGTTTTGGGGTAAGGGGGAACTGTACAAAAGGGACGGATTGCATCTTAACAGGTGTGGGACCAGCATTCTGGCAGGCAGGTTTGCCACTGCTACACGGGTGGTTTTAAACTGAATAAGGGGGGTGGGATGTCGAATGGGTTAGTGGAGGATGGAGTTAAAGGGAAAGGGTTTCTTAAATGTGTGAGCGTAGAGACAGAGGGGTGTAAAATGAGGGTAGAAGCAATAGGTAGCAAGGTGAAAAGTAAAAGTGGCAGGCCGGAAAATCCAGGGCAAAAATCAAAAAGGGCCACTTTTCAACAAAATTGTATAAGGGGTAAGAGTGTTGTAAAAACAAGCCTGAAGGCTTTGTGTCTCAATGCAAGGAGCATTCGTAATAAGGTGGATGAGTTGAATGTGCAGATAGCTATTAATGACTATGATATAGTTGGGATCACGGAGACATGGCTCCAGGGTGACCAAGGCTGGGAGCTGAACATCCAGGGATATTCAATATTCAGGAGGGATAGAGAGAAAGGAAAAGGAGGTGGGGTAGCGTTGCTGATTAGAGAGGAGATTAACGCAATGGAAAGGAAGGACATTAGTTTGCAGGATGTGGAATCGGTATGGGTAGAGCTGCGAAACACTAAGGGGCAGAAAACGCTGGTGGGTGTTGTGTACAGGCCACCTAACAGTAGTAGTGAAGTTGGAGATGTTATCAAACAGGAAATTAGAAATGCGTGCGACAAAGGCAAAACCATTATAATGGGTGACTTCAATCTACATATAGATTGGGTGAATCAAATTGGCAGGGGTGCTGAGGAAGAGGATTTTTTGGAATGTATGCGGGATAGTTATCTAAATCAACATGTAGAGGAACCAACGAGAGAGCAGGCTATTTTAGACTGGGTATTGAGTAATGAGGAAGGGTTAGTTAGCAGTCTTGTTGTACGTGCCCCCTTGGACAAGAGTGACCATAATATGGTTGAGTTCTTCATTAGGATGGAGAGTGACATTGTTAATTCAGAAACAATGGTTCTGAACTTAAAGAAAGGTAACTTTGAGGGTATGAGACGTGAATTGGCCAAGATTGACTGGCAATTAATTCTAAAAGGGTTGACGGTGGATATGCAATGGAAGACATTTAAAGACTGCATGGATGAACTACAAAACTTGTTCATCCCAGTTTGGCAAAAGAATAAATCAGGGAAGGTGGTGCATCCGTGGATAACAAGGGAAATCAGGGATAGTATCAAAGCGAAGGATGATGCGTACAAATTAGCCAGAAAAAGCAGCATACCGGAGGACTGGGAGAAATTCAGAGACCAGCAGAGGAGGACAAAGGGCTTAATTAGGAAAGGAAAAATAGATTATGAAAGAAAACTGGCAGGGAACATAAAAACTGACTGCAAAAGTTTTTATAGATATGTGAAAAGAAAGAGATTAGTTAAAACAAATGTAGGTCCCTTGCAGTCAGAAACGGGTGAGTTGATCATGGGGAACAAGGATATGGCGGACCAATTGAATAACTACTTTGGTTCCGTCTTCACTAAGGAAGACATAAATAATCTGCCGGAAATAGCAGGGGACCGCGGGTCAAAGGAGTTGGAGGAATTGAGTGAAATCCAGGTTAGCCGGGAAGTGGTGTTGGGTAAATTGAATGGATTAAAGGCCGATAAATCCCCAGGGCCAGATAGGCTGCATCCCAGAGTACTTAAGGAAGTAGCTCCAGAAATAGTGGATGCATTAGTAATAATCTTTCAAAACTCTTTAGATTCTGGAGTAGTTCCTGAGGATTGGCGGGTAGCAAACGTAACCCCACTTTTTAAGAAGGGAGGGAGAGAGAAAACGGGGAATTACAGACCAGTTAGTCTAACATCGGTAGTGGGGAAACTGCTGGAGTCAGTTATTAAAGATGGGATAGCAGCACATTTGGAAAGTGGTGAAATCATTGGACAAAGTCAGCATGGATTTACAAAAGGTAAATCATGTCTGACGAATCTTATAGAATTTTTCGAGGATGTAACTAGTAGCGTGGATAGGGGAGAACCAGTGGATGTGGTGTATCTGGACTTCCAGAAGGCTTTCGACAAGGTCCCACATAAGAGATTAGTTTACAAACTTAAAGCACACGGCATTGGGGGTTCAGTATTGATGTGGATAGAGAACTGGCTGGCAAACAGGAAGCAAAGAGTAAGAGTAAACGGGTCCTTTTCACAATGGCAGGCAGTGACTAGTGGGGTACCGCAAGGCTCAGTGCTGGGACCCCAGCTATTTACAATATATATTAATGATCTGGATGAGGGAATTGAAGGCAATATCTCCAAGTTTGCGGATGACACTAAGCTGGGGGGCAGTGTTAGCTGTGAGGAGGATGCTAGGAGACTGCAAGGTGACTTGGATAGGCTGGGTGAGTGGGCAAATGTTTGGCAGATGCAGTATAATGTGGATAAATGTGAGGTTATCCATTTTGGTGGCAAAAACAGGAAAGCAGACTATTATCTAAATGGTGGCCGACTAGGAAAAGGGGAGATGCAGCGAGACCTGGGTGTCATGGTACACCAGTCATTGAAAGTGGGCATGCAGGTGCAGCAGGCAGTGAAGAAAGCGAATGGTATGTTAGCTTTCATAGCAAAAGGATTTGAGTATAGGAGCAGGGAGGTTCTACTGCAGTTGTACAGGGTCTTGGTGAGACCACACCTGGAGTATTGCGTACAGTTTTGGTCTCCAAATCTGAGGAAGGACATTATTGCCATAGAGGGAGTGCAGAGAAGGTTCACCAGACTGATTCCTGGGATGTCAGGACTGTCTTATGAAGAAAGACTGGATAGACTTGGTTTATACTCTCTAGAATTTAGGAGATTGAGAGGGGATCTTATAGAAACTTACAAAATTCTTAAGGGGTTGGACAGGCTAGATGCAGGAAGATTGCTCCCGATGTTGGGGAAGTCCAGGACAAGGGGTCACAGCTTAAGGATAAGGGGGAAATCCTTTAAAACCGAGATGAGAAGAACTTTTTTCACACAGAGAGTGGTGAATCTCTGGAACTCCCTGCCACAGAGGGTAGTCGAGGCCAGTTCATTGGCTATATTTAAGAGGGAGTTAGATGTGGCCCTTGTGGCTAAGGGGATCAGAGGGTATGGAGAGAAGGCAGGTACGGGATACTGAGTTGGATGATCAGCCATGATCATATTGAATGGTGGTGCAGGCTCGAAGGGCCGAATGGCCTACTCCTGCACCTAATTTCTATGTTTCTATGTTTCTATGTTCTGTGTGCTGAAGCAAAGCAAGAATTTCATTGTCCTATACAGGGACACATGACAATCAACTCACTTGAACTTGAACAATGTCATTGTCCCGTCCGGGACATAAGACAAGAAAACTCTCTTGTGTCTATGCTATGAGTCACTCCAGCATTTTGTTGTCTGTCTCCAATGTTCATACCAAAGATGGTCCGTTCATACATACCGCTGGGTTGGGTTTGTGAGCTGTCCCACTGAGCCGTCCCACTGAGCCGTCCCACTGAGCCGTCCCACCCACTGAGCCGTCCCACTGCCGTCCCACCCACTGTGCCGTCCCGCCCACTGAGCCGTCCCACTGCCTTCCCGCCCTCTGCTGCCGGCTCGCGCCCGCCCGCCTGATCTTTGTACCAAACCGCCGAGCGCGTGATCCCAGACGGGACCAACCGCCTTTCCCGCCGTACAAAAGCGACAAATCCCCCCACGGGATAAAAACAAAGCACCTCCAACCGTTGTAGACACGATAGAAAATCTGAGATTAAAGTAGAGAGACGCGGTCGAGGGCGGTTTTGGAGGTGGGACTATATTGCGATGACGCGCGCGGAGGGACGCGGCGGGGTGTGACGCGCCCGCGTCTATATAAGGAGACGCGCGGAGCGTGCTCCCCGTTCCTCCAGCGGCATTTTGACGATTAGCGATCAGGCTTTGGCAGGTCCGCCTCTCTCTCTCTCTCTCGGCATGGCGGCCCAATAGATCGGTAGCAGCGGCCAAACGCAACAGTGCAGAGCACTGGGCATACGTGCATCCTTTCAAAATGGCGTAAGTATTAAGTTAAAGACTCCCTTTTCGCCGTTTCCCCCCCCATCTCTCCTCAAGCCACCGCGCCGGCAGCGAGCGGCGATTCAACATGGCGCGTCCGCCCTTCCCGCCAACGGGACGGGAGCCGCTTCAACTTTAAACGACGCCGAATACAACAGAACCTTTTATAATAGTTTAATAATCTATTTTTGTGAGCGGTGAATCTGAGCCGCCGTGGGTGGGTGGAAAGCGAGGGTGAAAGACGGCGATGTCGAAAACTAAAAAGGAGCGTGAAGGGGTCTGCGAGGAAGAAATGGCGCCGATTTGATCGCCTCTGGAGAGCGACTAGAGGAGTGTATGGGTTGTTGGATAGGGAGTGTGGGAAGGATCTGCAGATGCTGGTTTACACCGAAGATAAACAACATGTTATGACAGGCAGCATCCATTGAGAGAAGGAATGGGTGACATTTCGGGTCGAGACCCTTCTTCATTGTATGACATGGGGGAGTGGGTTTACGTTCGGGGAGAGGGGGTCGATTGCCGGGCTTGATCGATCAGCAGATTCATCTCCTTGAGGGTCGAAGCTGAAGGAGGCGGCGAGGTTAAGATGGCGGCGCCGGCTGGAGTGAAACGTGGCAGCGGCTGATGGGGGCGGTCCCTCCCTCGCACCGGGCGGGGCATGTCCCCGCTACACTTCCCTCCCGACAACTAGAACCGTGGCATGTCCGCCTGGCTCCGGCCGTCCCCATCCTCGTTCCTTCCCCTTTGTTTAATTCCTTAGTGTTGGTCTCCAGTTCACTTCGGGTGAGGCAAGGGTTTGTTGGGCAAAAGGGTCCGTGAGTCGTGGACGATGGGCGATTGTAATGAAACGACAGTTCCCAGTGCTGCTGCCAACCGACACGGAAACTATGACAATCTACCCCCTGCCGGACAGAAGGAATGGGTGATTTTTCCGGTCGAGACCCCACTGTCTGTACCCGCTGTGTTACTCCAGTATTTTGTGCCCAACTTAAATAGCATTGTCGGGAACCAAAATCGGTGGGTTTTGTGAAATCAACATCGGTAAATTAAACTTTTCTGAATGCTGCAGTGATACGCTTGGATTCATTGAGCCGTCTTGTTTGTCCTTCTCAGGTTCCACAATGGGCTTCTCAGCTTTGCTGTTGTCGACAGCGTAGAAACACTCGACTTGAAGACTGTGTTTTCCCTGGAAGAGTATCTCAAAGTTCAGAAAGATGTCAGTTTGGTCAGATTCATCCATGATGGACTATATGTCCCACCTCGATTTGTCGTTTCTGGTGGCTGACGGGGACCCGTGTCTCTTGCACGCAGATCTGGAGGCCGGGCCGGTGAAGCCTTGCCTCAGACCTCACCAGTTTGGTGGCAATGGGGAAAGTGAATTGTCCTACCAGTGCCCATGTATTGACCCTTTGGGCTCTTGTAATGTGGGTAAGTTAACAAATGTAGCATTGATTGAAATTTGCTGATGGCTCAGAGGCCAACCTTTAGAGTTGATGAGCAGTATTGCAATTGTATCAACTGGTAATGTATTTAATACTAAAACTGGGAATTGTTAATGTGGAGCTATTGTATGGTACCAAGTATCAGGCATTTACATGCAAAAATGATAACTAGATCCTTGAGCTGAACCCAATTGACTGACAATGTAGTGTATTTGAAGCTATTTCATCCATTTGACGGGGCAATTTTTCCTCTTTTTCTTCCAGAGGATGCATTCACCGGCTTGGAATGGATGGCTCAGAAGGTGAATCTCTTTGACACACTGAACGAAAATGAAAATGACAGCACCTCTTCAGAAGATCTGCTGGCTGTCTTGGACAGTTCTTGTGGTCTTCTGGGAGAGCTGCCTTTTGATCCCTTGCCAACTAAACAGGTAGCTGATCTTGACCTGAGTCTTGATCTTGAGTCTGTCCCAAATTCACCTGGAGGGGTAGATAAGCTGGCCCCTGCAGTTGTTCCAGATTGCATATTCTTCTCTGATGACTCATTCCACTTAGAGGAAGGAAAGATTGTTGTTTCAGATTTTGAGGAAAAGCCAGACTTATTTTTGCTTCAATCAACCATTCTGCAGGATTCCTGCACAGAAATAGACGAAGAGCCAATATTAGATTCTGATAGTGGGGTTGGTTCCAGCCCCCCTCATTCCCCTGTTGAATCTTTAGATAGAAGTGTGTCAGAGAGATCACTTGAAGACAAGTCCATACTCGACGACTATAGCCCTGCAAGGTCGAAACCATATGATCGTCCTGGTGCGAAAACTGTAGCAAATTCACCAAAAGTAAAAAGCAATTGTTCGGAACCGAAGAGTGTAGAAAAAAAAATGAAGAAGATGGAGCAGAACAAGAGCGCAGCAACACGATACAGACAGAAGAAGAGGGACGAACAAGGTGCTATTTCTGCAGAGTGTAGTTTATTAGAGAAAAAAAATAAGACCTTGCAAGAAAAAACCGATTCGTTGACTAAAGAGATCCAATATTTAAAGGGCTTGATAGAAGAGGTCAGGAAAGGTAAAAGTGCAAAAAGCGTGTAATATGGCATTAATGGTTTAGTTTTGTGCATAATATGTAGTGTTGGCTAAATATTGTACTTTTTTAATAAAATGTGAAACAACAATCACTTGCAATGTCTTGATTTGTAGTAACTCCAACTTATCCCTTCCATTTCTGCATTAACTACATATTTCAGATTTGTTTGTTTTTCTGGTTTAAATACAGGCATGTATTTTCCATTTGTCCCACCCTGGCTTTATGAGCACTTTATATTGGCAAATTAATCCTGCCTGCTGCAATTTGATATATTTCAAACCCATGTTCATGTGGTTCCTATCATTGGCAATTGAAAGTAATCAGTTGAAATAATGCTAGACGTCAACTGTTATTGACTTCAATCTAAACTATGCGGATAGGAAAATGGAACTAATACTATTGGTTCAAGGAGCTGGCAAGGATTTGGTAAATTGGACAAATTCTTTCCCTTCCAATGTCGGAGATAGTAATTTAACAATAAAAAAACCCATTAATAATCTGACTATTTGCATTCTCCTCTAGCTTTTTGTAGTCAAATTAACGAACCAGCAGAGCTTTTGATAACTTAAGCAAGCAGGTGAAACCTATGCAATTACAAAGAATATGCATTGTTGGTTGGAATTGAACCTGGTGGCTGGAGCTGTGGGTGTAGCATGTCCATAGCTAGATGTGAGCAGAGTCCTGGAAATGCTCAGCAAGGCAGCTAGCACCTGGAGATAAGTTTAATTAGCTAGTTTGGATGCAGGCAACAAAATATCAAGATTCAGATCGCAGCAAAGGTCCTTGAATGTCTGAATAGTCCATGAAGTGAAATGCTGACTGGAGTGAAGGTTCCAGTCTGATGCGAATTAGGGAGAAGGTAGAAATATTTTCACTATCTTGGTACACATTACAATTATAAGTGCCATGTGGAACAGCTAGCCTGCCTTTATTGTCGAGGCACGGAATGCTGCAATAACCAAGCTGAAAACTGTCTCAAGGTATGCAGAGGAGCATGAGTAGTCTTGAGTCGGAAGTGGGTAGATAACAACCATTAATGGAAAACCAAATTCTAATGAAAGAGTTAACTTCCAAGAATTGAAGGCATAGCCACCAATGGTGTACAAAGGATTGTAGTACAGAAGGTGGTGAAGTGATTCTCATTACTCCTAACTTTTCACTTGCGATCTTATGCGTACATTCAAACCATTTGCCTCAAGTCCAGAATGAGACCACATCTGACTGAATGCCCTTCCAGTTGGAGGAGTGGATAAAGAAACATTAGACCACCAAAGAGCTTCCCACAGATGTTCAAAGGTGCTTACAGAATGCAAAGTGCTCTTCCTCTGATCAACAACTTGCTTCAGATGATCCCCATAGAGGGAAGAACCTGCTTTGCTCTCCGATCCTAATGGCAGCTGTGCCTAGTGAGGATCCCTCTTGTTCCTAAATCATATTTAGGAGGTTTGCATTTAATTCCAGAAAATATTGCACATTCTAGGACAACTGAGATGTTGAACCAAGGCCTGTGTGTTCTCTGAGGTAGATGGGAGGGATCCCATGACACTATTCTGTTACTTCCGGTTCAATAATTCATTCCTCAAGTAATCTGGCAGAAAAGTGGGAAATGAAATGTCCCCGGACTAGTTGTAGTTGACGCCACTGACTGACCTGATACTTCAACTCTGACATGAACTGCTGTTGAAGTTTATTAAAATAGAAATTTAAGTACTTCACTTTGTAGAGAATAAAAAAAATGGTGTGAATGCAATTCATACAAAGATGTTTTACAAACAGTTGGTACATTACAGTAATTGCTGTCATTTTTCATACAAGCTGTGTGTTTATAGAAAAGATTTTGATCCATTTAGGAGTACAGGATCTATCTGGATCATAGCCTGTTTGAGTGATTGGTGTGGAAAAAAAAGTTGGCCAACTAACTATCTTGAAAAATATACAGTTCATTTAGTATGGAAGAAGAAAAGAATGGAATTATTAATTGGCGAAGGCTGCATTTGTTGCTTCCATTTTCTTTTCTTTTTTTTAAATTATTTTTATTAGAAGTACGGTAAATTACAATAATACACAACACATATATCTTAATACATTTTTTGTACGCTTCATTTTTTTTTGAGCTTTAAGAAAAAGATAGAAGTAAGGAAGGTAAAGAAAGTGCGCAAGAGTCGTGAAGTGCAAGAGAGTGTTGGGAAAAGAAAGCTCCTTAGAAAAGAAGTTAGAGAAGGAAGTGAAGTAAGAAAGTAGACCCTAGAAAAGAAAGTAAGGACAATCGCTCTATTATAACATTAAACTCCGCAGAAAGCTTCCATTTTCTGACTGGGTCCAAGCCCCACTCCAGAGAGGAGTATCCCTTACAATCAAGAGCACTATTTTCTAGAACAGCTGCCGTTTTTAATGTGATGGCAATGTTCATCCCCCAATGTCCCAGCTACGCTAGTCCCACTTGTCTGTGCTTGGTCCATATCCTTCCAAACCTGTCCTATCCATGTACCCGTCTGTTTTTTAAACGATGGGATAGTCCCAGCCTCAACTACCTCTTCTGGCAGCTTGTTCCATACACCCACCACCCTAACGGCATAGATAATCTATCAGACTCACAATATTGCATTGATTTAGGGATCTTCCTGTGTAAAGTGTGCTACATTTACAGAAAATAAAAGCACTTGCAAATGAGCAACAACTGAGCCTCAGGAAGCCCCTGACCAAACTTGTCATTTGCCTTAACCCTTCTTCAACAAAGCACAGCATCACTCTTCTGTTTGGAAACTCTTGCGGCATAAAATAATACCTATGCATTAATACCTAAGTCTGAAGAAGGCCCCTGTGAAATCTCCTCAAGGTATGCCTACTTTAAAGAAGTTCTCTCTCCGAAGACAGTTTAACAACCTCCTCTCTGACTGCCCTGTGATTCCCCCTTCCCTCCAACTCTACGGCCACACCTTAACCCAGACCCATTACCACAGCCACGTTTGTTTTCTCGCGACTTGCCTGCGCCTCCAGTCTGAAGAAGTGTCTTGACCCGAAACGTCACCTATTTCCTTTGCTCCATAGATACTGCCTCACCCGCTGAGTTTCTCCAGCATTTTTGTCTACCTATGCCTTCAAGGTTACTACTGTTGTTGCTTGGGCTGCAACAACAGTAGTTATTGGTGTAGGGAGATGTTGAGCAGTCCAGAACATGAGGTGTGTGGAAATGTAAAAAAACAGGAATAGTTAGTCTAATGGGTGCACACTCCAT
The DNA here is from genome assembly GCF_010909765.2 of Amblyraja radiata. NCBI lineage: Eukaryota > Metazoa > Chordata > Chondrichthyes > Rajiformes > Rajidae > Amblyraja > Amblyraja radiata. The sequence continues at coordinate 3,999,601 of NC_045993.1, read as the reverse complement.
ACAGTTCTCCATTTGCAGCTGCAGAACTCGTTCTCATATCAAACTGCCGTTGCTCAGCACGCCACAGATATTTCAACTAAGTTCTATATATTTTCAACAGAGACCGCAAATTCCACTGTAATTTGAGGCAGTTGGGTAACGACTGCTGTGATCCGAGCAGCTGCTGAGAGGCAGCTGAGCTACTATCCTGCTCAAACATACTTCTTAAACTGTTTGGCACGAGAACCTTGACATTAGGGACTCCTTACATCTAATTAATGCCCCCATCAGAGCGATTGTTGAGATGAAAGCAAATACATTGTTGGGGAACAGCAAGCAAGTTGGTAATGGTTCCCTGAGGGCGTTAGTTATAGGTTGAAAAACTGCAGAGAGTTTAATTCAAAAGGGCAGAGACAGCAAGAGCATTGTAGAAGTCGCAATGTTCAACTGGGGTGCTTATTAACCTGTCAGATGAGGCTAAGGGACCCAGTAATTTATCGGAAGGCTGAGGGTGTGTTCTCCCTTAATCTATTCCACAACCTCTCTCATTAAAGTTAAATATCAGCTTACTGTTAAGGGAGATGGCCCCTACATTCCTGTTCTAACCGCATTTGCGGAAACAGTCATTAGCCCTGCAGCAGTCGGGGAGAAGTTGTGGTAGGGTTTGTATAAAAGTTTGTCTTCCCTGTGGGGGCAGGGAGACAAAGGGAGTAACAGATGCATCTGATCGAGAACAAGCTGCATTCACAGTGAAACCTTCTAAGGTTCGTTTATGAGACAGTCAAATAGTGAAGAATGTTTAATTGTTACATGCTGTGAACTGGAACAATTAAATTGAAATGAATGTGTGGTCAGGGTGGTGTGGGTGTCTGATTATGCTGGCTGCCTTTTTGTGCTGGGACCAGGAAAGATCTTCAGAACTATGCACTTCCAGGAATCTGAAGTTTTTGACTCCACCATGAATGAATGAATGAATGAAAACTTTATTGTCATTCAGATATACACCTAGACACAGTGCACCTTGAACGAAATTTCGTTGCATTTGACTCTCCAAATCAGTAACTAGTAAAAGTGCTAGGTGCGTCCATAAAAATGCCTCATGTGCATGGTTCTGTAAAATAAATATATATAAAAAGTTTTTAAAAAGTGTCGATATTTAAAAAGTTCTAGCCTCGGTTTTGTTGATTGTTCAGTAATCTTATGGCCTGGGGGATGAAGCTGTTGCAGAACCTGGTTGTCCTGCTCTTCATGCTGCGGTACCTCCTCCCATAGTTAAGCAGTATAAACAGTCCAAATTGTGGGTGTGTGGGGGCTCTGGTAATGCCCTTAGCTCTAATCAGACAGCGCTTGTACCCCATGTCCATGATGGAAGGAAGAGAAGTCCCAATGATTTTTTCCGCTGTCCTCACCACTCTGAAGGCACTTCCAGTCCGCAGCTGTACAGCTGCCGCACCACGTAGAGATGCAGCTGGTCATGACCGACTCAATTGTGCTTCTGTAGAAAGTGGCGAGGATGGGAGGGTGGAGGTGTAAACTTCTCAACCTGCGGAGGAAGTACAACCGCTGCTGTGCCCGTTTTGCCAGAGATGTAATGTTTGTGGACCAGTTTAAGGTGTCCGTTATATGCACCCCCAGGTAACTTGATCATTTTCACCTGCTCCACTGCTGAGTTGTTGATGCAAAGTGGAGTGTGACTGGGCTGAATTTTCCTTCTGAAATCGACGACAATCTCCTTGGTTTTGTTCACATTTAGGAGAAGGTTGTTCCTGCTGCACCAGCTGTTCCACCTCCTCTCTATATGCCTGGTCGTCGTTATTGCGGATGAGGCCCACTACTGTTGTGTCATCCGCGTATTTGATGATATGATTAGTAGTGGACCTGGCGACACAGTCATGTGTCATCAATGTAAAGAGCAGCGGACTCAGGACACAGCCCTGAGGGGAGCCGGTGCTCAGTGTGATGACCGAGGAGGTGTTCTTCCCCACCCGCACAGACAGGGGTCTTTCAGAAAGGAAATCCAGGATCCAGTTGCATAGTATGGTATTGAAACCTAGTGGTGCCAGTTTGCTCACCAGATGCTGGGGGATTATCGTGTTAAATGCTGAGCTGAAATCAACAAACAGCATCCGCAATTGTCCCATTGATATAAACTGGATTGTGGGTCCTCATCTTTCCTCTTCCAAAGTCCACTATCAGTTAATTGGTCTGGCTGACATTGAGCGCCAGGTTGTTGTGCTGGCACCATTTGGTCAGTCAATTGATCGCACTTCAAAGAGCATCATACTGTCCTTCTCATCTCGAGGGCAATTGCCCCCAAGTTTTAGAGATACAACATAGACAGAGGCCCACCGAGTCCACGCTGACCAGTGATCACCCATACACGAGTTCTACCCGACACACTACGGACATTTTACAGAAGCCAATTAACCTAAAAAAACCTGAGTGTCTTTTCAATGTGGAAGGAAACCGGAGAAAACCCACCCAGGGAAAATGTACAAACTCTACAGACAACACCAGTAGTCAGGATTGAACTTGGGTCTCTGGTGCTGGAAGGAAGCAATTCTATCGCTACACCCCTCTGTCGCCAAGGAAACATAAAAAAGGGATTTCTGAAATGAGGAAGTGTCAATGAACTTCCCTTAGTAAATGTTTATTTTTGATGCAAGAAAGAGGAACAAGGAATTAAAAAAAAAAAAATGTAATTCAGTAATGTGGAATTAAATACCAAAAACAAACTCTTAAATTGTTTCAATTTTCAGACCAATATTTCAGTTGGGATTCCGGGATGTATTTTGTTAAGTGTAATAACAAGGAACTGCAGATACTGGTTACCAATCCATGTTCTCCAGGGACAACTGAGTTTTTTCCTCCAAGGATGTGATTTCTCTGGGTGGCAACTGTTCAATAACCCATCCTGGCTACCCTTGGAGGTGACACAAGGTGCTGGAGTAACTCAGCGGGTCATGGAACATCTGTGGAGGACATGGATAGGTGAGTCCATGGTAAGTCCAACAACTTGTCCATGGTTCAGATTCTGTTCTGTTATCATGGACTGGACTTTTTGGACAATTGACTTTTATCTTTGTAGATGGCACCAAAACTAATTTCACTGTGTTGTGCATATGTGATGACAAAGAATCATTCAACCGTTGAGCAGATAGACCAAGAGCATCCCAGCTTGGCAGCAAGCTTTACTGAGGAGCTGTTTGGAACAACCTTAAGGTGTTAAATACGCACATTTTCGAGATGCAGGGAGGGGTGCCAGATATCATTCCAGCTCAGCCCAGTGGACGAGACATGAGACATGTTTCCACATGTTCTGCTCCACCCAAGTTCACCAGGCAAAACCAGTTGATCCAGATCCAGATCAATGTGTATGAAAGAACTGCATAAGAAATGCTGGTTTAAATCGAAGGTGGACACTAAATGCTGTAGTAACTCAGCGGGAGAAGGAATGGGCGACGTTTCGGGTCGAGACCCTTCTTCAGACTGAAGAAGGGTCTCGACCCGAAACGTCGCCCATTCCACTCTCCAGAGACACTGCTTCACCCGCTGAGTTACTCCAGCATTTTGTGATCCAGATCAAATGCTGTTCTTGATTGATGTATCGCTGGGGCTGGCTGCCAGCCAGGTGTGCCTGGCTTCCTGTAATATCAATATCACAGATACCAGGGCAGAGTTCATTGTCACCTGCACCTTTACGGCGAGGTGCAGGTACAACAAAAATCTTGCTTGCTGCAGCATCACGAGCACATAATTAACATATAAAATTCTGCAAGACCTTAGAAAGAAAGACAATGCAAGAAAACAAGGCATTCGTGCAAATGACTGACCCAACCCGAAACGTCACCTAACCATTGCCTCCACAATGACGTCTACCCTCCATTGCTCTCTAACTTCCTCCAAATCTTGCAGAGGCGTGTAACCCTCCAAGATATATGATCCTGTGAGATCTACAACCCATTGGAGATCCTTTTCTTGCTGAATTACTCCACCATTTTGAGTCATCCTTTGAGATCTTCTGTGATCTACAAGCTCCCAAGTTTTATAACTTTCTGCAGTCTACACTTCCCCTGGGACCCTGGTACAACTCTCCAAGACTCCGTTTCATATCTCAGGTCCCTCATGTTATGCAATCAAGTCAAGTCCTCATATAATGAAAGGCACCCATCTGAAATGTCGTCTATCCATGTCCTCCTGAGATGCTGCCTGACCCGCTGAGTTACTCTAGCACTTTGTGTTGTTTTTCATGCAACAATTAATCCAGTGTCCGAACAGCAGTTACTGAACAATGACAGAAGACAGACCTTGACTTCAGGAGTTATACTTTCATTCTGTGTACGACACACATACAAAATCTTTTTCTGCATCATGCAGAGAAACAGCATTAACATTTAACGTTCATGAAGGATAACCAGTCTGTTGTATCTGATTCTCTTCACGAATGCTGCCTGACTTGCCGAGTGTTTCCAGCATTTACGTTCAGATATTCAGCAGCTGCAGGATTTTTCTTTGGCTCTGCCCATCAGTCCCAGCATAATATCGCAGTCAAAACCAAACCTGCTGCCAAGTTTAGGATGCTCCAAAATATTCCCTTTCAAACTTCTTAAAATCACGCTCTGAGAATATACGCGTTTCTTCTTTCTTCACTTTCTTTAACTTTGGACGATCCTTTGCTTTTCTGCCTCGACTGTACATCTCAACCTATGAATGAGCAAGGCGCCAAGCATTATAATCACACAGCGATCTTGGTCACATAAACACCTTCCACTATTCCACAATGGCGCAGTGGTAGAGTTGCTGTCTTACAGCGCCAAAGACCCAGGTTTGATCCCGACTACGGGTGCTGTCTATACAGAGTTTGTACGTTCTCCCCTTGACTGCGTGGGTTTTTTCAGGGTGCTCTGGTTTTCTCCCACACTCTAAAGACGTACAGGTTTCCAGGGTAATTGGCTGGGAAAAATTGCAAATTGTCCCCGGTGTGTTGGTGTGCGGGGATCGCTTGTCAGCACAGACCTGGTGGACCGAAGGGCCTGTTTCCGCGCTGCATCTCTAAACTAAACACTAGCTGTCTGCTGGGCAGACACAACAGCAGCATCATACTTATCTAACACCGTTAGAAGTTAGCGTGGCAGAAGCAAAGACCATTTACAACAGGAAAAATAATTTGAATGAGTCCCACTCCTCACTATTTCACCTTAGGTATTAGAGAGAAGATTGACAAGAATGTAACTAAGTTAGTCTTAATGTAGAAACAAGGAACTGCACATACTGGTTTACAAAATAAGATACAAAGTGATGGAGTAACTCAGCGGGTGAGGCAGCTTCTCTGGAGAACAGAAGGGTCCCGGCGCAAAATGTCACCTATCCATGTTCTCCAGGGATGCTGCCAAATCCTCTGAGTTACTCCATCACTTTGTGTCCTAAGTCATGGTCTTGTTGCTCCACTAACACACAGAAGTGCATCAGTATGAAAGGTTTTAGCCGCTCAGAACAGCCTTGAATATGGAGGCAACATACTGGTAAGCGCACTAGTATATGCATGAACTTGTTTATCTTCTTAATCCAGGGAAATTGCCAATGGCATTGTACAGCACAGGCAGGATCAGACAACAAGCTAACTAGAGGGGTGCAAAACCAAAATTGACAAACCCATTACCATCTGAACATGGATAAGTGTGGAGCCAGATCACAACGATGCTGCTTCAGCCCTGAGGAGGCAACTATGGAAAATGGCATGTTTGAAGTGCAGTCATTGTTGCAATGCTGCCGAGAACGAAGAGGGACCTGGCGGGGCAGGGAGCGCCGAGAAGCAAGACAAACCATTGGGACTACATTGAACACTTTGCAACTTTGTCTGTGACCTAGAAGTTGCGACTCTTCGCATACTTTGTTCATGGTTGACATGTCATGTGTGATAACAAAGTACCGTTCGTCCATGTTAAAACGCGAGTCACATGCGATCAGCAAGTTCTCACAAACAGCAGCGTGACAAGGGTCAAATAAATCATTTGAGGGACTTGGGTTTGGGGAAAAGTATGGTCCATAGCACAGGGAGAACCTCTCTGCTCCATGTCAGAGCAGACACATGCCCTTCAGCCCAACTTGTCCATAACGACTAAGGTGCGTCATCTACACTAGTCCCACCTGCCTATATCCCTCTGAACCGTTCCTATGCATGTACCTACCAGATCTATAGGATCACATGCCCCTGGTAAAGAGTACACAAGAAGGGATTAGGATTTAACCTCAAATGGAAAGACAACCAGTTCAATGTCCATTCATGATGTGCTCAAGTCTCTGGTGGAATGTTGGACCCACAACCATGAGATTCAGTGGGGAATGTCATGATCCTCACATTAAGACTGCAATCCTAACGTATTTCCAACAGTTCAGTAACCAATTTGAGATCTATTTTTCTGTGTGGGACCTTAACCTTCCAGCAGAGTTGAGAGAGATGTGTAGAAAGGAACCGCAGATGCTGGTTTACACCGAAGATGCACACAAAATGCCGGAGTAACTCAGCGGTTCAAGCAGCATCTCTGAAGAGAAGGAACGGGCGCCGTTTCGAACCGAAAAATCACCCCTTCCTTCTCTCCAAAGATGCTGCCTATCCCGCTGAGTTACTCCAGCACTTTGTGTCTATCTTCGACAGGAGATGGAGTGGAAATACAAACCTTTTGAGTGATGCTGCTCTCGGTCAGCTGTTTGGACCCAAGCAAATACCGGAGGTTCTCCTCAGTATGGTCAGCGGCTTTGTTTTTCTTATACTCCTCTGTGAAGGCAAACGAGACTCATTAGTTCGGAATCAGGAACTAGGACCAAGCGCTGATCCGTCGGTTGGACTGTACTCCTTCTGACATCTTTTCTCGAGAAAAGTTGTGATAATAAAAACACTACCCTGTGTTAATGTGTGGGGAGGATTATTGGTCGGCGTGGGCTCGGTGGGTCTGCTTCCTCGCTGTACGTCTAAACCACCAGGGGGCAGGTTGAGTAGAGCGCGTCTGTGATGGATTTTCTGTACAGAGTGAAGTCACTGACTCCTTATTTGGAACATAACTCTGCAGCTGCTGGTTACTTGATCTCGAATGCAGATCAACCTTAACAACAGTGTCAGCACATGCTTCCTGTTAAGAATACAGCCAGCAGTATCGGGGTTGGGCAGGTTACTATGCTGTGTAAACAAACAGTGCACCTGGTGCAGTAGCTGGTTATGTAACACGATAACCATCTCACGCTAGTAGAGAAAGCGGCACGGTGGCGCAGCGGCAGAGCTGCTGCCTTACAGCGCCAGGGACCCAGGATCAATCCCGACTACGGGGTGCATGTCTGTACTGAGTTTGTATGTTCTCCCTGCAACCTGCGTGGGTTTTCTCCGGGATCTCCGATTTCCTCCCACACTTCAAATTGTAAATTGTCCCCAGTGTGTGTGTGGGATAGTGTTAGTGTGCTGGGATCGCCGGTCGGCGCGGATTCGAAGGGCAGGTTTCTACACTGTATCTCTAAACTAAACTTACCCAGTGCTGATTTAACTATTTTCCCCTTGACGGTGGCTTTGTTTGTTTCCAACTGTCTGCGAATTCTCTCCAATTGCTTCATTCTTCCTTTCTTGGTTGTGTTGGCCAAACGGTCAGCAGCAGACGGTTGTCCTCGATTTGCCTTCCTGCCTTGAACTGGAACACAGCAAGCAGGATGCATGGGATGACAATGAGAGAGTTGCACTGGACTACAATATTTGGGGATCAAAGAGCAAGAGACTATACAACACTGACTTCACAGGCGGAAGGAGGGCCCCGACTTGAAACGTCGTCCATCCATTCCCTCCACAGATGTTGCCTGACCCACCTGAAGATGTTGCCAGGACTAGAGGGTCTGAGCTACAGGGAAAGATTGAGCAGGCTGAGACTCTGTTCCTTGGAGGGCAGGAGGATGAGGGGGTGATCATATCAAGATGTATAAAATCATGAGAGCAATAGATCAGCCAAATGCATTGAGTCTCTTGCCCAGAATATGTGAATTGATAACCAGGGGACATAAGTTTAAGGTGAAGGGGAAAGGATTTAATAGGAATCAAGACTTTGCCTTCCATCACAGTGAGGAGGAGATTCACTGTGATGGATGTTTGCGTAAATTGTGTTGGTGTGTGTCTTGGTTCTTTTCTTGTATGACTGCAGAAACCAAATTTCGTTTGAACTTCATGTGAGGTTCAAATGACAAATAAACGGTATTGTATTGTATAATAGGAATCTGAGGGGTAACTTTTTCACACAAAGGGTGGCGGGTGCATGGAACAAGTTGCCAAAGGAGGTCGTTGAGGCAGAGACTATCACAATGTTTCAGAAAAAGTTAGACAGGTACATGAATAATAATAATAATAATAAATACTTTATTGATCCCCTCAGGGAAATTCAGATGACCAGAAGCCCCCAACCAACAAACCCACAGATTCAAAACGAACGCAGACAGAAAATACATAGAATACAATGTGGACACTACCTGAGAGCAATAAATACTTAAAAAGACCAATAATTAAAAATTAAAAATTGCAAAATGCATCCCCCTACAGCCTAGCGGTCTGAATTATAAAATCTAATGGCTGCAGGGGTGAAGGATCTCCTGAACTGCTCTGTTCTACAGGGCAGGGAGAGGAGCCGGTTGTTGTTCCGAGTGCTCTTTTGACTCTCCAGAATTACATGGAGAGGATGCCCGGGGTTTTTCAGGATGACCTGCACCTTGTGCCTCATACGCCTCTCAAGCACATCCATCCCAGAGTCTACTCTCCCCTCCAGCACTGAGCTAGCTCGTTTAACCAGTTTGACCAGCTTCTTGTTGTTTTTTGCACTAATGCTGTTGCCCCAGCAGACAACAGCGTAGAACAGGACAGGTTTAGAGAGTTATGGATCAAGCGCAGGCAGGTGGGACTAGTGCAGCTGGGACATGTTGGCAGGTCTTGTTGGTCTCCAAGTTGGTCACTCTGCCTGGACACCACACAGAGAGTGGTGAATTCTCTGCCACAGAAGGTAGTTGAGGTCAGTTCATTGGCTATATTTAAGAGGGAGTTAGATGTGGCCCTTGTGGCTAAAGGGATCAGGGGGTATGGAGAGAAGGCAGGTACGGGATACTGAGGTGGATGATCAGCCATGATCATATTGAATGGTGGTGCAGGCTCGAAGGGCCGAATGGCCTACTCCTGCACCTATTTTCTATGTTTCTATACTGCCTGACCCACTGTTTTACTTCAGCACTTTGTATTTGAAACAAAATCCTGAGCTTTATAATGGGACGAATGTGGTGGGTTTGGACGAGTTGGGCTGAAGAACTCGATTTCATGCTGTGTGGCTCCATGAGCAAATGTATGGTGGAAAAACAAGCAAAAACTGAAATTGTTTTGGCTATAACTAGAATGTTAACTACGCGAGTGGCTGAGATAGTTGAGAGAAGAGAAAAAAAATCTACTCCTGCACCTATTGTCTATGTTTCTACGAATCGCCGCTGTTCTCCTCCGCACCACAAGGGGGCGCTACAGCGGACCTCCACCGCGCCCCTTGCGTTGGGAGGCCAGTACTGCGTCGCCTGGCGAGGCGGCCTTTAGGTACCTGCCGCTAAATGGAGCCTTCTCCTTCACCTTCTCCTTCTCCACCCCCCCGCGGCCGCATTATCCCGACGGCACCGGCTGCCGGCGCTCGAACTGAACCTTTGTGCCCGAGTTCTGTTACCTTTCACATCGCCGCTCATCAGATTCAGCCCCTTCCTCAGAAGAGCCGCCGACATGGCGCCGCGTCTGGTCAAGCCGCTCGAGCGCCCCCTACTGCTGCTGTTAGTCCTCCCAACATAGCGCCACCTGCAGCAGCGGCGGACCAACAACCCCCACTGATTATGAAGGAACTGCAAGGTAGATAAAAACTCAGCGGGTTGTCTGAAGCAGGGTCTCGACCCGAAACGTCGCCTATTTCCTTCGCTCCATAGATGCTGCCTCACCCGCTGAGTTTCTCCAGCATTTTTCGATTTCCCAGCACCTGCAGATCCTTCTTAAACAATAAACATAAAATAGAAGGTACACAAAAGTGCTGGAGAAACTCAGCGGGTGCAGCAGCATCTATGGAGCGAAGGAAATAGGCGACGTTTCGGGCCGAAACCCTTCTTCAGACTGATGGGGGGTGGGGGGGGGGAGAAGGAAGGAAAAAGGGAGGAGCCCGAGGGCGGGGGGATGGGGGGAGACAGCTCGAGGGTTAAGGAAGGGGAGGAGAAACTATAAAATAGATATTGTTTATGACACTTTGTTTTGTTTTTTGTATGCTGTTTCACATTTGCTTTTTATTCTTTTATTCTGTTCGAAATAAATAATAAAATAAAATAAAGGTACCGCAAGATGCTTTGGTTAAACCAAAGATAGACACAAAAAGCTGGAGTAACTCAGCGGGGACAGGCAGCAACTCTGGGTGACGTTTCGAGTCGTGACCCTTCTTTAGAAAAAGGTTACAACCCAGCAGTTTGAATATTGATTTCTCTACCTTCAAGTAACCCTTGCATTCCCTCTCTCAGTTGCACCCTTGTTCTCCGACTAGTTTAGGAGATTAGTTTAACAACATCATATATGGCATATATTGTGGACCGAAGGGCCTGTTCATATGCTGTACTGTCTCATTGAGTATAACGTAACGGTTCAATTGTTTGACGTCACATTTTCCATATATAGTACTTGAATATACATAGAATAATCCAGGTCAAGGGACACCAGTAATGCTCTGAGTGTTCTATTGAAAGGCCAGACAGATGCTGCCTGACTGCTATTTCCAGCTGATTGCACTTTGATTACCACTAAGTCCACCTTCCTCAACCTCCCCAAAATTCAACAGTGACGCAGTTGGTAGAGTGCTGCCTAACAGTGCCAGAGACCTGGGTTCAACCCTCTGACCTCAGGTGCTGTCTGTGTGGAGTTTGTACATTCCCCCTTTGACCGCATGGATTATCCCTGGGTGTTCCGGTTTTTCCCCGACACCCCAAAGAAGGGGAGAAGTACAATCCAAATGTGTTTACAGGACTGAATGCTGCTGCAAGTCAGAATTTAATTGTTCTGTTGTCAGTACACATGGCAATTAAACACTCTCTGGGTTTGCAGAGAAGGGACCGCTAAAGGATGCAGGGTCTTGACCTAAAACATATTTTTTTGCCTCTACAGATGCTGCTTGACCCACAAGTTCTTCCAGTGTTCTGATTTTGGTTCCACAATGTAGATGCCATCTCTACAGTGCGGTGGTGCCCACAGGGAACCTGTTGTCTTCAGCCACTGTAATTAAACAAAGAGGAGCAGACACTCTGCCCATTCAATAAGATCATAGTTGAGCTTTCTCCCTCTCCTTCCATGCCCCTTGACTACCTTGTAGTTAAAATGTTTCTTAATCTCCACCTGGAATACATTCATTCCCTCTATCTCCAACGTAAAGAATCCCCAAAATTACAATTCTGAGTGAAAAAAATGTTCCCTTGAAGTCTATGATCAATTGCTGATAAATTATTTCCTCTCAGTCCAAAGTTGCTGGCTCTTATCCTGGGACAATTCTCCTCGTTCTAGACTTTCCACTTAGGGGAAACTGCCTATATCCATCCACCATTGAATTGAATTGAATTGAATTGAATTGAATCCTTTATTTGTCATTCAGACCTTTCGGTCTGAACGAAATGCTGTTGCCATATCCATCCACCATGTCAAGCTCTCAGAATGTTGCCTAGTTCAATGAAATCACCAATTATTCTTTTGAAGTATAGTGTGTGTACTTGATCTCTCCTCACAAGCCAATTCCTGAAAGTCAGAGCAAACATCGACATGCAGTAAGTGAGGAACACTTTGTGAAGAGGAACCAATAAAGGGACACTAATAATCGCTCAGGCACTGTTCTTCTCTGTAGCATTCACTGTGAAGTAAATTCAGTCAGTAAGCAGACATGTCTATGTTTCCTGTCTTACTTTTATTTCAATAAGTAGAGTCTAAACAAACCAAGGCACAAGCTGTTCTGTCAATTCTACAGTTTTAATCTTTTATACATTCAAAGCGGTGAAGGCTCGAGAGGCCAAATGGCCTCCTCCTACACCTATTTTCTGTCTGAGATTGATTCTAGGTTAGTATATTGCCCTATACGTTGGACAATATTGTTGAATATGCTTGGCAGCACTCAATGTAAAATTAGTTTGGAGGCTATTTTAATTCTTAATTTGATTAATTGGGAACGATAGGGGGTTTTACCTTCTGCTAATTCATCCCACGTATTATTGCATCTTTACAATGTCCTTTCTATCTGTTAATTTAATTACTTCCTTCCCACATCCAATATTTCTACTTTGCTGAAGGGATGTGTTCTAGCATTGCTTGGAAAGGCTTAAGTTAGTGACAGGATGGAGCCAGGATCTAAGCTAGAGTGCTGGGTAAATTCAATTCCTAGCCTGGTCTTTGAAAGCAGCTCAGAAACGTTTGCCTTTTGGCAATGTCATTTGGAAGATTCATATTCATATTCAGACTTGCATTAGATCTTCTGGCATCCTAAATTGAAAGACTTGAATCTCATTCAGAAAGCATGGCTGTGCTCTTGAAGTACCGGTAATTCACTGTATGACCTGATATTACTGTGCAGCTGACTTGACTGCGAACAATCTCACACAAATCACAAATTAAGGGGTCAGGTCTGCCTCCAGGGATCTGAGTACTAAGGCTGGGGTTGTGTGATGTTTGCTATATATTCCTCTAGTGTTAACATTTCCCCCTCAACATCTTGGGGAGGGATCACCTTGGCTCTTCTCTACCAACCCAAAAGTTTATAAACCAACTTCATAAATCCACAAGTGCGGAGGAAGATGCTATTGCTACCATGAAGAATACTACCCAAGTACTTGGCATACCCTGTTAAGAGCAGATAGAACCCTTAATGTAAGATTACAAGCTTAGTTTTAAAGATTCCTTCGTCCTAACTCTCAACTGAATAAGAGATAGTGTGCCCTAGCAATAATTAAAACAATTGAAGAGACTCACTAATCTTTCAAAGATATCGAAGGGGAGAAGTACAATCCAAATGGTTGACGTTTCATGGTGCCTATTCAGTCTTCTCATTTTTCACTGAGATGATATAACTCGGGTCAGCTCTTGTGAACCATTCCACCCAGGCGCCATCGTAGACCATCACATCCTCTTTCCCGCAGAGGTGGGCAGCGAGAGCAATGTGGCAGGCAGTGACCCCAGTGCCGCACATCCCCACCAGTGGTTTAGACAGGTCAACGTCGTGTTCTGTGAAGATGCTATTCAGCTCTTTCTCACTCTTGATTTTTAGGGTCTCCGGTTCCAAGAGATCGTTGAAGGGGATATTGATGCTGCCGGGGATGTGGCCGGAATCGTAACCTGGAGCAGTACGGCAGGAAAAAATGTGAGAGCTTTTTCAAAGCAAAATACTCTGCATGTTAGAAATATTAAATAAAACATTGCAAATACTGGATGGTTCAGCAGCAGAAGGTTGTATGCAGAAGGATGGAAATTCATTACTTGTTCTAATCTTACCAAGACCTCACCCTGCTATACTTAAGCTTAGGCTAAATTAACTTTTAATGTTAAAATATGATTAATATCCTTTAATCCTCAATGTCACAGTTTTCAAATATGATCTGTAAATTCCATTTGGGTAGCACAGGTGGTTGAGCTGCTGCCTCACAGCGTCAGGGATCCGGGTTGAATCCTGACCTCAGGTGCAGCCTGTGTGGAGTTTGCACGTTCTCCCACATGTGATTTCCTCCGGATGCTCCTTATTCCTCCCATATCCCAAAGATGTCCAGGTTTGTAGTTTCATTGACTTTTGTAAATTACCCCTAGTGTGATGGGAGCGGATAAGAAAGTGGAATAACTTAGAACCAGTGTGAATGGGCGATCGAAAGTCAGCATGGATTCGGTAGGCCGAGGGGCCTTTTCCCATGCTGTATTTCTAAGCTATTCACACATTCTCAAGATCTCCCTTTTACTTCAAAAGCAAAATACCGAAGGTGATGAAAGTCTGAATAAAAACAGAAGCTGTAGAGAATACTCAGCAGATCAGCTAGCATCTGAAGAGAATTCAGCTCCTATAATTTATGAACTGCCAACCTGTTCAAGTCCTTGTACAGACTCCCTGCTTCATCACACTACCTGTCCCTCCACCTATCTCTGTAACATCTATAAAATTGGCCACATAAGCTATCACCCCTTTCTTATTTCTAAATTGCAACCATGTAGCCTCACTGGACGATTCCCCCCCAAAACATCCTCTCTAAGTTCTGCTGTGATGACCTTTACTAAGTCACCTTAGTTGCCAGTGGTGATGATTCACAATGTTTACAGAATAAGCAATCAAAGATTGAGGATACAAATACCCCTGGGATGTGCTCTACTTATATTGAGACATTCTATCTAACAGGCAATATAATTCTTCTTTTGGTGACAGTGGGTATTCAAACCAAGGGAGAAGAACATAGAGCAAATGGTGATTAACAAAGTAACGACTATTATCATAATTTAAATTGAGGTGGGTTGAACATTTTACAGAATTGAAACAGGTGGTGCTGTGGTGAACAATGACAAAACGTGAGCTGAATCCCCTTTCACATTACATCCACAATTACAAGATGTTAGGTATTGATCGTGGAACAGTCGTCAAGAATTGAGAATCGCATTTGGTTTTCTAGATCCATGCAGACTTGTTGTTTCGCCAAGCTTTTCAATGGTGATCTTTGCATAAATTGCTTGGATTGATGGGATAGAGAGGAAATTTACTGAGGGGTGAGAATTTACTTTGAGGAGGGAATTTACATTGATGAGAGGCCATGCACAGATCAACACAACCTCCTCCTACACAAAGATAGACACAAAGGGCTGGGCTAAGTCTTCTTCAGTCTGAAGTAGGGTCTAGATCCGAAACGTCGCCCATCCTTTTTCTCCAGAGATGCTGCCTGACCTTCTGAGTTACTCCAGCACTTTGTGTCTATCTTTGTGTAGGAGGAGGTTGTGTTGATCTGTGCATGGCCTCTCATCAATGTAAATTCCCTCCTCAAAGTAGCAGCACCTGCAGTTCTTTGTTTCTACAATCTCCATCTTGGTGGATTTCTGTGATTCCAGAGATCCCAAATAATTATGTTTTTTGCCACCAGTCATTGTCAATGCAGATTTCCATGTTTTGGCTTTTATATTCTAGGATAGAAAACAATATCTTCAGAACCTCTATAGTAAAATTAATTTGATCACTGAAGCAAACAAAAATTTCACTGGAATTTTTAAATGATTGCAGCTCGATTATTCATCTCTAGTTGGAGGTAGATAACACTATAAATTACATAACTCTCAGTTATTCAGGTAGTTGACCTTTAAACGTTTGATCAATCATTTGCAAAACTCTGTTATTATACTGAATCAACATGGATGTTAATCATTTCAGAGCTTTAGCACAATTCAAATCACCGACCCTCTCAGCTCGCGGGAGCCAATAATTTCCGAAGAAGATAGTTCGGCTTGTGCAGAACGTAAATGTCCCCCATGGAAAATGGTGAGTGGCTTTCAGCTCAAGCAGAGTTTGGTACTCATCATCTATCGAACAAAAGAATCCTGAAACTACAAGAATGAAATAATATGACAGCCTTTGAGACTCAGGATTCCTCAAAAATGCTTCAGCAAGAAACCCCAAACAAGAACAAAATAGCCCAATAATCTTCCTCCGATGAGGGATAGGATCTCATCAACTGTTTGAGAAAGCTGCAGTCTTCTGGACTCAATATCAGATTATACCGCTAAGCCGTAAAATACCCATCTGCAATAATGACTCCGTTTTGTAATCTCTCCAGTGACACTCATCTGCTAAGCATTTCTTGTTGCTCTGATCTGCATTTCAGAACTTTTACATGCCCCTGTTTGTCTTCTCTCTAACTGCCTTGTTAACATATCAACCAAATGACTTAATCAACAGTTTATCATAAGCCTATTCCTTTATCAAAGATATTCCTTAGCCCTATCTATTCTTCCTCAATGTCTCTGCAATTTAAAACATTTTTTTCTCATAATTTCAGTTCTGGGGAAGGATCTTCAACCAAATATTAACTCTGTTTCACTATCCATTGATGCTGGCTGGTATACTGTGTGTATCCAGCACTTTTTGATTTGATTTCAGATTTCCAGCACCTACAAATTTTGATTTACATTCAAGGCAGGGAGAATAATTTTCAAGAGGAAATATTCAAGCTGGTGCAATTGGGAGTAAAGAACACGATGATGTACTTTGGTAGAAAGATTGGGGAATGACAATACAATCTAAAATGTACAATTATAAACAAGATGTGCAAAAGAACCATAAAGTTGGCATATCAGGTTGAGGAGGTGATTAAAAGGCATACAAAATCCGGAAAAAGTCAGTCAGAAGAATGGACCTGACCCAAAACAGGGTGACAAGGGTGAAGCAGTAAACATTTTCCTCACCACTGCTGAATGTGGTTATCTGGCCAAGAGGTAGTTGGAGGCAACATGACCAGAGGGATTTGATAAAGAGTCTGCAAGTATTGTATGGAACTAACTGGGATTACTTTTAGGTTTCAGCAAATGGACAAGTGATTTCATGTTGTGGCTGTTGATTCTGTATCTTTTCCCAAAATTCCAAATTAGTCCCCAAATTTTTGGGTTTTGAACCTGGCTATGTTCTACAGAAATGGTTGTTTAAGAACACAAGATGCAATACACAACAGAAGGTTAGCACAACAGCAGGGAGCTAATGATGTGGAAGAGTTGAGAAACCTGGTCGAGGTTCGGGTTCGCTGCCTTGGAACCTGCCCGAGGACCTGGCATCCACTAACTGGAACTCCCTGCTGTCAATGTTGTGCAGGATCTGCTCGTAGTTCTTGACCCAGTCGCGGGGCTGCGGCTCGAAGCGGGCGGGGGACGACTGCGGTGGCTCGGCTGAGACCGGCAGACCCTGGCGGCACCAGTGTTTCAGTCCTCCGTCCAGCACCGACACCCGGCTGTGGCCGAAAACCCGGAACATCCACCACACCCGCGGGGAGCTGAACATCCCCCAGTCGCTGGCGTCGTAGACCACGACGTGCGTGCGGCTGGCGATGCCCAGAGATCCCACGTACCGGCCGAAGTGCTCGGCCGAGGGCATCATGTGCTCGTAGGACGAGGAGAGGTCGCTGCACTCGTCCAGGTTGAAGTAGGCGGCTCCCGGGATGTGCCGCTCCTCGAACTCCTTTCTGGCGTTGCGCGGTACCGCCGGCAGGTACCAGGAGCAGTCCAGCACCCGCAGTGTCCCTGCCTTGGCCGTGCGGATAGCCTCGGCCAGCCAGGCTGCAGACACCACACTGCGCACCCACGCCATAGCTCCGTCTCTGCCTTCACAGCGTCCAGGCGGAACCAGTCACCCAGCAGGAAACAGACCCCCCCCACACAACCAAAGATCCTATAGCACACAACTATATTCCCGAGGCCAGAACGCCCTCTCTGTCCTAATCCCATTTAGCAGCGCTGTTCCAAATGTTCAACTGGTGGATCCTTTTTTTACTCAGAGGATGGTGGGTATACAAAACAAGCTGCCAGATGAGGTAGTATCTTCAATGTTCCTCGTACCCGGCCTGATGTTTGGAGGCTGGGCCTGAGGGAGTTTACCTCATCTCGCAAACTCTGAAAAGAGAAACAGCAGAGACGAAAACGGGGTTTATGTTTCACATGGTACACAAAAAAAGCTGGAGAAACTCAGCGGGCGAGGCAGCATCTACGGAGCAAAGGAAATAGGCAACGTTTCGGGTCGAGACCCTTCTTCACAGATGTGAGGGTGGGGGCGGGAAGAAGAAAGGAAGAGGCGAAGACAGTGGGCTGAGGGAGAGCAGAGAAGGGGAGGAGAAAGCGGGGACTGCGTGAAATTAGAGAAGTCAATGTTCATACCGCTGGAGTGTAAACTGCCCAAGCGAAATATGAGGTGCTGCTCCTCCAATTTACGGTGGGCCCCACTCTGGCCATGGAGGAGGCATCGGACAGAAAGGTCGGATTCGGGATGGGAGGGGGAGTTGAAGTGCTAATAGATGGCCCCACTCATGAATGTTAAATACCGGAATGTTGAATAGAACTGTGTCGACAGTTTCTGTTGGTACTCTGATTAACCCATATTCCTCTGAGATATAATATTTATTCACAGTGCAGGTCTGACGTGATTGGTGTGTCAGAGAGCCAAACAGCATGGAAACCATGCCCTTCACACCATTTTGTCCATGCCGACTAAGATACGCCATGTCAACTGTTGTTCATTGGCTGTAAGTGGCTGTCCTTTCTCTGGCTGATCCCTGCTCTCATCTGCATCGTTGCATTCTCCCCCACCCCACACACACTCCTGTTTATTTTCTTAATGTTGCAAAGCCAGGAATGCTTATATTCCTCTTCTTCATCGCATCCTTCAGCATCTGGAACAATGCGCCTTTTGCCATGTAATGTTCAATACGGTGTAAAAAAAAAACTGGGGTGAGACTCTTGAGACAACTGGCTACGTTTGCAGGCTCTTGGAAGATTCATTCGGGAAATTATATGAAATTCAAGTTCAAGTTTATTGTCATGCGTCCCTGATAGGACAATGAAATTCTTGCTTTGCTTCAGCACACAGAACATAATAGGCATTGACTACAAAACACATGAATAAATAAACTGATAAAGTGCAAATAACAAATAATGGGGTAATAATGTTCAGAGTTTTGTCCGAGCTAGGTTTAATAGCCTGATGGCTGTGGGGAAGTAGCTATTCCTGAACCTGGTCGTTGCATCTGTCGTTAATCAAATTCCAATTGATTAGTCTACTCCAGGACATTTGGCGTGATAACTTGAGCAATATTTTCAGCATTTCTCTATAGGTCAAAACCCTGCTGAAAGGGCAGAGTTGGGCCTGATCAATCTTGCTAATTGATGGCCCCACTCATGAATGTTAAATACCAGAATGTTGAATGGAACTGTGTCGACAGTTTCTTGGCTACCAGGTTTTCATGGGTGGGATATGTTAACCATAGTGCTTTTTATTAGAACCAAAACATTTTTGTTCATAAAGAGGACAGATGACAGATTAATCAAAATGATTGTGAGACATGTATACTGTCAATGGGTTACTCCTAGTTTGTTTCCTTCCATTAAAAAAATGAATTGTGCAGCCGTTCTGAGAGCATTTATTATTTTAAATGAGAGCTGCTACCTGACATATAACAAAGTCTGTGTGGAAAGATTCAATTGCAAAGATATTTATGACAATAACAATCTTGATGGAAGTAGGCCCCAGGCTTCAACCAGACGTTGGTCACTGGAGAAGTCGAGAAAAATACCTGCCTATCATACAATGAAAAATTACACCTTTATGGTCTAGAAGACTCTTTTGACAGTCAGTGTTTGCATTTTAGAAACAAATGCCTGATGCAATGCCTCACTGTAATTCAAGTTTAGACCCTTCCATCTTCTCATCTAGACAATGGAAATTCAAGATATTCGAGATATTTACCTCGTTCAATAGTATATCTTGGTAGGTATTATTATTCCCGATAGAAGCTTAAAATTGCTGAACAGTGGGAATGGTATTCTAGACCAGCTACAGTAGTAGCTTCAGCCTGGCACAGTGGAACATTTCCTATGGTTTTACAGCATTTAAAAAGCAAGACCATCCATCTGGCAATTACCACCCCATCTCAGTGACTGAAAATCAAAAAATCTGCAGATGTTGGAAATCTGAAATAAAAATGCAGGAAGCACTCAGCAGGTCCGCGTGGAATGGGAAACAATCAATATTTTAGTTCCAAAACAGTTTCTACTGATGCTTCCTCTCTTGCTAAGTGCTTCCTACATTTTTTGTTTTTACATCAGAAATGGCAAAGGATTGTCAACACAGCCATCAAATACGATACAATAAAACTTTATTCTTCCCCGGAGGGAAATAAGTCTGCCGACAGTCACACACACAAGGTACACAAATTTTTTTTTACAATAATTCAGACTTCACATAATCCTAGTTGGGCATCATCATATCTGAGACAAGTAATATATTCATGTTGCCTTGTGTCTTTTTGGCAATATTATTCACTATACACCAGACGTTATGAATTCAGTTCCCATGTGAGTGTCCTGAACACAAAACATTGAAGCTCACACTCAAATGCAGCACTGAGGAACTGTTGTTGTATCCGAGTTACTGTGTCCTTGATGAAGCATTTACCCAAAGACTGTCTGTTCTCTGATGTATAAGTGATTGCATGTCACAATCCTGAAAGAGCAGGGAATTTCTTACTGATGTCTAGTCAATATTTATTCCTTAATCTCACGGTACTTTGAGACATCTCGATGTCATGAAATACACAAAAGAAATGCAAATCGTTTTCTTTTACCACTCATCTGTCACTAGATAGAATACTAAAATCTCCAAAAACTGCAGAGTGAGAAGGTGTACCTCACACACACCTCATGCTACCCATTAAACTTCAACCCATCTAATACAAATCATGGGAACTCTACCCACCCCCATCTGATAACACCCATTGGAAAACCAGCCACCCCACCTAATGCCAACTATGGATGCACCTCACACACACCTAATGCAACCCACTGAACTTCACCCCACCGGGCGGCATGGTGGAGCAGCGGTAATGTTGCTGCCTTACAGCACTTTCAGCACCGCAGACCCGAGTTCGATCCTGACTACGGGTGCTGTCTGTATGGAGTTTGTACGTTCTCCCGTGACTTTGTGGGTTTTCTCCGAGATCTTCGGTTTCCACTCCAAAAACGTACAGGTATATAGATAAATTGGCTTGGTACAAGTGAAAATTGTCCCTAGTGTGTGTAGGATAGTGTTTATGTGCGGGGATCTTCGGTTGGTGCGGACAGTGGGCTGAAGGGCCTGTTTCCACGCTGTATCTCTAAACTAAACTAAAGCAAACCATGGCAGCTCCATCCACCTCCATCTAATGTCACCCATTGGAACCGCCCACTCATCCCACCTTTGGGTGGATCTTAGACACAAGAGTCAAGAGAGTTTATTGTTACGTGTCCCTGACAGGACAATGAAATCCTTGCTTTGCTTCAGCACAACAGAACATAGTAGGTACACAAAAATGCTGAAGAAACTCAGCGGGTGTAGCAGCATCTATGGAGCGAAGGAAATAGGCAACGTTTCGGGCCGAAACCCTTCTTCAGACCCAATAGGCAACATTTCGGGCCGAAACCCTTCTTCAGACTCAATAGGCAACGTTTCGGGCCGAAACCCTTCTTCAGAACATAGTAGGCATTGACTACAAAACAGATCAGTGTATCCATATACCATTATATACGTAAATACACACATGAATAAATAAACTGATAAAGTGCAAATAACAGAAAATGGGCTATTAATGTTCAGTTTTGTCTGAGCCAAGTTGAATAGCCTGATGGCTGTGGGGAAGTAGCTATTCCTGAACCCTCACACCTAATGCCACCCACTGAACTTCACCCTACCTGATGCACACCATGGGAGCCGCATGCCACCCATCTGATGGCACCCATTGGAACCACCTACCAATCCTACCTCCAGGTGCACGTTACATACACCTAATGACACCCACTGAACTTCACCCTACCTGATGCAAACCATGGGAGCGCCATGCCACCTCTGGGTGCACCTCATACACAAACACCTAATGCCACCCACTCAACGTCACCCGACCTGATGCAAACCATGGGAGCGCCATGCCACCTCTGGGTGCACCTCATACACACACACCTAATGCCACCCACTGAACTTCACCCTACCTGATGCAAACCATGGGAGCGCCATGCCACCTCTGGGTGCACCTCATACACACACACCTAATGCCACCCACTCAACTTCACCCTACCTGATGCAAACCATGGGAGCGCCATGCCACCTCTGGGTGCACCTCATACACACACACCTAATGCCACCCACTCAACGTCACCCGACCTGATGCAAACCATGGGAGCGCCATGCCACCTCTGGGTGCACCTCATACACACACACATAATGCCACCCACTGAACTTCACCCTACCTGATGCAAACCAAGTTCAAGTTCAAGTGAGTTTATTGTCATGTGTCCCTGTATAGGACAATGAAATTCTTGCTTTGCTTAAGCACACAGAAAATAGTAGGCATGGGAGCGCCATGCCACCTCTGGGTGCACCTCATACACACACACACCTAATGCCACCCACTCAACTTCACCCTACCTGATGCAAACCATGGGAGTGCCACCTAATGCCACCCACCCCCACCCATGGGTGCACCACCACCCACATGCCCTGTGCCACCCACTGGAGCTGCTACAGCAGCACCACCCTCACCCATGAGAACAGCTTCACCTCCATTGAGCCTTTGCCATCTTTCTTCCATTTTGCACAAGTATTAGATGTTAGACCAATGACGTCACCGCTGCTCCAGGGTGACGCCAAGTGGCGACTTCCAGAACATTCCTCGGCCTTTTCTCCTGTCAGATGGGGTTGGTTTTTTTTAGCGAGGGGGAGGGTGGGTGGAGAAGCATTAACATTTGTATAAAGAATAAAATGATGAATATATATATATATATTAATACACAAGAAAGAAAAAAAATAGAAAACATACGAGGTTCGCCGGCAGGACGAGTCCCCTAACGGTTTTTTTTTTCAAACCGAAGCCGGTCAGAACCGGCTCCAACCGGTTCGGGACCCCACTTTTAGGTAGCGAAACACGCGCCTGAATTTTCCACTTTTTCCCTCCCCCCACCAAAAAAAAAAACGCAAGGCCATTCGGCGTTTTAGTGTCCAACCTGCAAGGGGAGGGTTGTGGCAAGGTGTTGCACTGGGTAATATTGCGCGGCGTGGGCACCTGGCGGCGCTCGGGGTTTTGTTGCAGTGGCCTGGCGGCAGGCGGCAGGCGGCCGGCGCGGGGTCCTGAGGGGGTGGCGGGGTCCTGGCGCCGCCATGTTGCAGCAGTCCCTTGTTGTTCTGTGGATGTGAATGAGGAGCGGGAGCGGGAGGGGAGAGGGACGCGCACACACCCCCCACACACACACACGCACACAGCCCCGGGCCGCGGCTCCCACACCCGCCACTCCGCCACAGGTAAGCGCGGCCTCTCCCGGGCGCCGGCGCGGAACCAGACCGCCACACTGGGCGTGGCTGCGGTGTGTGTGTGGGGGGTGAATTATACACCCCCTCTTTCCCTCCATTCACCCCCCTCTCTCCTCCTTCTATCCAGTCTTCTTCCCTCCAGTTATCCATTCCTTCCTTCCTCTCTTCCTCCATCCCTCCCTCTCTCTCCCTCCATCCCTCTCGCCCTTCCTCCATCCACACCCCCTCCCTCCCTTCCTCTATCCAGTCTTCCCTCCAGTTATCCATTCCTTCCTTCCTCTCTTCCTCCATCCCTCTCTCTCTCTCCCTACATCCTTCTCGCCCTTCCTCCATCCACACCCCCTCCCTCCCTTCCTCTATCCAGTCTTCTTCCCTCCAGTTATCCATTCCTTCCTTCCTCTCTTCCTCCATCCACCCCCTCCCTCCTCCCTCTATCCACCCCCTCCCTCCTCCCTCTATCCAGTCTTCCCTCCAGTTATCCATTCCTTCCTTCCTCTCTTCCTCCATCCCTCTCTCTCTCTCTCTCCCTCCATCCCTCTCGCCCTTCCTCCATCCACACCCCCTCCCTCCCTTCCTCTATCCAGTCTTCTTCCCTCCAGTTATCCATTCCTTCCTTCGTCTCTTCCTTCATCCCTCTCTCCCCCCTCTATCCCTCTCTCCCCCCCCTCCATCCCTCTCTCTCCCCCTCCATCCCTCTATAATCCTCCATCCTTCTCTCTCCCTCACCCCTCTCCACCCCCTCGCTCTCCATCCACTCCCCTTCCACCCACTCCCCTTCCATCCCTCCCCACTATCCCTTCCTCTGGCTGAATGAGGGGGGTGGAGGGAGGAGTGGAAAGGATAGATGAAGGGGGCGGGGGGGCTGGATGGCTAGGCTGTGGAAATGCTCAACACCCATCATGTTCTGGCCATGTTTGAGTATCGGTGAGGTATGGATGGACTGCAGGCAGGGGACTGGTCACCTAAACGAGTGGAACAGAATTAATAAACTGAACAGATGTTTGTATACACTTTTACACAGACTTCTGACTCTTAGGCCGAGGAAGTGTTTGTATAACTCACTCAACCTACACTGTTTCTTATGCATTTTTAATGTGTTGTAATAATTTCACCTGTTACTGTGCAACTCTTGCACCTCACTAAAAGCTAATGTAATCTAATTAAATTTTCTGTCTGGCATAGTTTGCCCCCCCCCCCTCAAATAATGTGAATTTCAGTTGCCATTATTTGGGTGAACTGAGTATTAAAATAGTTATGGCACCTGGAGAAAATCAGCAGTCACAGGGAGACCGTACAAACTCAGTACAGATAGTGGCCATTGTCAGGATTGAACCCAGGTCTCTGACAACGACTCTATATAAGTATAGGTCGACTCAAATGTGTGTGTTGCATGAAAGCTAGAGAATGTTCATGTGGGATGCTTCTAACATTGTTGTGCAGCAAGGATCGACAACTTTAGATTAGAAGTGGCATGTAATACAGTAAAGCTCTAACCCAGCACACTCAAGAATTTAGTGCCTTACTATCAGATTTGCTGAACTATTTGATGTTATTTCCTATTAATAGGCCAAGACACTTTTAATTTGCCTTTAAAAAAAAAGTTATGCAGTAGCATAATTCATTTCTTTTGAACCGGATAAGTTTAAAGGGAGTACAATAAGTGGGGTCCCTGATCAGTTAAAGGGGGCATAGTACCTGGTGAGCCAAATGCCAAACTGTAGATTGGATTATTGGAGTTTTACTGTAATTCTGGAAGTGAAAATATAGGGTACTCTATGCATGTTAACCTTTAAATAAATATATTATAGAGTAAACATTAACAATAGAAGAGTATCTTGTGGAGGAATTGATCTTTTAAGTGTCTTGTTTTATATAGACCAGAATCAACAGTTTTACAGTGGAATTATAGACCATTCTGCCCATCTGGTGTTTACGTGGGAGCTGATTAGGCCATTCAACCCTTTGAGCTTGCTGCCGTTCTGAAAAGTTGTTACTCTTTTTTTCCAACATTGTTGCTGTGCTGTCTCCATACACCTTGCTGCCTTTTATCTTAAAATTCATCGACCTCAAATATATTCAGTGACATGGCCTCCATTGTCTTCTGCGGTCGAGAATTTCACTGGTTCTCCATTTTCTGATGACATTCCTCTTCACCTCAGTCCTAAATGCTTTATCTCTTATTCCAAGACTCTTTCAGACATCTTCCTCTCTGAATCCAATCCATATGTATAGTCTGAGAGTTCTGGGAGGCCATGTCCATTTTAATTATTTGCTCCTTATTTGTGTAGTAGCTTTCTGAAGACCAATTAACAGTTGGATGTGACTCTGTTCTCATAAGTGCTTTGTCCCATTGTTGTGAACCTATAGTTCTGAGTTAATGTCCAATAATTCAAAGCACCTGGTAATTTGAGGCTGGTACTTAACTCGGTTATTGGCTGTTTCAATCAATGACTATTGAGGCAGTTTTGTTATTCTGCCTGAGTGTAAGGTGCCTTTAACATTACAAATTCCATAATCATTTTTAAGGAATTAACATTGCAACATCAACCAGGTTGAGCAGCTTCTCATTGAGATCTCCTGTTTGTGAAATGATTAGTCTTGATAGATCTGTTTCTTACATTGACCTATATGTAGAAAACTTAAAGGTGTTTTATTTCGGAAGTAGGTGAGAGGTGTTCTTTCAGAACTGATTTCAGGCTATCCCCCTATGTTTGATGTTCATTACTTAAGGTCTTTTTTAACTGCAGTCGTTAGCCACAAATCCAATTGCTCAAAAATTGACGTGGTTGATCCGATTTCCTGCCCTAGCCCCCGAAAGCAAAGATCTTTGCCCGAAAGTACTAGCATGGCAATGCTGCACACCCAGTCGTATTTTGTCTTTGAGTCTTTTGGATCTGTTGTGTCTAAACATCAAATAAATGGCTATTCAGCTGTAAAAGGTGTCACAACTGTTTGTACTTTCAATCACATACAACAGAAAAGCAGAAATAATTAGATCGTGGAGATGCAAGAAACTGCAGATGCTGGAATATTGAGCGAAAAACAAAGTGCTAGGTGAACTCAGTGGGTCAGGCAGCATCTGGAGGGAATGGACAGACAACGTTTTGGATTAGGACCTTTCTTGAGTCCGAAGAAGGCTCCTGACCTGAAATGGTATTTGTCCATTCCTTTCACAGTTGCGGCCTGATGCGCTGAGTTTCACTGTACCTTAATTGGTACATGTGACAATTAAATTGAAACTTGAGTTCCTCCAGCACTTTGTGTTTTTTGCTCAATAATTAGATCTTGGTTCATTTTCCTTTTTTACCATGCCAAACCCTCCAACTAGTCACGATGACAGAAAACATTTTGATTTGTTTTCTCCACTTCAAATAAGATAAATGAATTACTGAACAGCGGGAGTGATGTGTGGTCATCAGCCCAGATTGTTGAGGCTTGGTTGCATGTAAATGAAGGTTCATTGGTTGCAAGACCCATAATATGAAATTGTCTTTTAATTAATTACAGCCCCAATTCTTCCATCTCTAGATTCCCGTGCATATTGATTTGAACATGTTGCTTCGGTCTCTGACAACATTTTTTTCTGGGTACAAAAATAAAGTTATTTTGGCACGACAGAAGTCTAGTACACATTTTCTTTTGTTCCTGCTTATAGTTCTAGCTAAATCCCATCTAACAGACCTTAATTTCTGGAATTATGTGTGGACACTCATACTTAACAAAGTTCTTAATGTGATTATTTTTTTCACCTTTCTATATGTGAAAATTTACATATTCTATAATTACCAAATCTTAGAATTATTGAAGTTGGTCTATGGGAGCATAACATCTGGAGTAGCTGCAGATTTGTTTGCAGTTCATTGATTCTCAATCAGTATCATTCTTCTGCTCTCTCTCCATACTCCTTGACAGCTTTTGCATCTAGCAATCTATCGTCTCCTTTTTAAATATATTAAGTGACTTAGCCTCCACAGCTGTCAGAGGTACAAAATGCCACTGGTTCACCAACTGAATTCTGCAGATTCACCACCTGTATGAAGAAATCCCTTTAGCGTTTTTGTCTGAAACAGGACCCTGTTTTATAGTCCCAGTAGAAAAAACATGTTTCCCTTGCTGTGTCCCCCCCTCCCCCTTCCCAGCATCTTATCTATCCAGGTTCCCAGATTTTGCTCTTGTACTCAACCTTATGCAATGGCCAACTTTCATGTTGCTTGCTGTAACTGCATGCTCTCCTTCAAGGACTCGTGTACATTGACATCTCGGTGTCTGTACATTCATTTCCCAATCTCTCGTCATATAAATAATACAGGCATCTCACGTTTTACATGTGCTGTTGTTAAAATAACACACTTGTTCCTCGAATACCAAACCTTGATTATGCACCGGTATTTTCATAATAATGCACTCAAATTTACTACTGACAGTGCAGTCGCACTTTTTTAACGTGTTTTTGAGTTACACACTGTTTTTCAAGCATGTGATTCCCGTGTAAAACGCGAGGGCCTGTATTGCCTTTTTCTTACCAAAGATGTTAATTACACATGTTATTTAATCTGCCATGAATTTGCCACTCACTAGAAGTCTGAATTGTCTAGAAGCTTTATTGAATTTATAATCGCACTCAGGTCTGTGCATTGTTTCCTCTGCTACCTCCCACACTGGAGAGAAAAAAAAAATATTCCTATTCTACCAACTAAGTTTCAATCCATATCTGTGTGTTACCCCTTCTGAAGGTGCTATAATCTTGTACACCACCTGTGATGCAGGTCTTTCACCAATAGCATTGAAATTCTTACTTAATGCAGCTTAACAGGTAAATGCAAGAACACAGATAACTAATAACCAATTTAATAAATTAATAACCATAATACGTTAACCATAATTAACCATACTTTAACCATAATTAACCGTAAATTAATATCTTTCATAAATCAATGATGATTCTGTTTGATTCCGTTGGTATTTAGCATCTTTCATAACAGACATTTTCCTGCTGTTGATACGCTAAACAACCTGTATATAGTACCTTGTACTCTCTTTAATTCGCCGTATTTCATTGAAGGGTTGGTTCAAATGTTGGTTCAAATGGAACTTGATTCAAATGGAAGATACAAAAATTCTGGCATTAAACTCAACGTAAGATGTTGGAACGTTGTGGATCTATACGCCCTTTCTTCCTCCACCTGTGGAGCATTTCTGGTGTTTCTCGTGCAGAGTATTTCTTTACCCCAGTTATTGTGCAGTTGAGCCTACTTGGGATAATGGCAGTCATGCTTTATTCCCTTTGGCGAGTTAGCTTGGTGAAGATCAGAGATCTGCGTGTGAGAGGAAGGCTGATGTCCATTATATTGTGCTTGTCATTGTTGAACACTGAGCTCCAAACCAGATGTGGAAAAGGTGATGTTTTGATTAATTTAAGATGAGAGAGAGTTGTGGGATGCAATTGTGCATCAGGAATGGCTAATAATGATGCAAACTCGTGCTAATGCAACTTTTTGGCCAGAGCTGGAAAGAAGCAAAGTCC
This sequence comes from Amblyraja radiata, assembly GCF_010909765.2. Taxonomy (NCBI): domain Eukaryota; kingdom Metazoa; phylum Chordata; class Chondrichthyes; order Rajiformes; family Rajidae; genus Amblyraja; species Amblyraja radiata. The sequence goes on along the minus strand of NC_045993.1, from coordinate 3,970,999 downwards.
AAAATGGAATATTTCAACTGTTAGAAATTTGTGCTTAGGATTTGAAGCTTTCCAGGGCCAGATATGGAAAAAATTCTAAAAGCTGTTCATCAAAGGCTTTCATTTTTTTCTGGTTTGAGAATGCACTCCCTTGAGGAATGCAGCCACTGATTTGTTTTCCATCTGCTGTTAAACAGTGAGTCCATTAGAGGGAACCAGTGCACAATGACCATGTACTTTTCCCACAATGATAGAAAATTGATACACTGCTGCCTGAGCATCTTGGGATTGATTTGTAAAGAAATGCTAGACCCTTTTAAGGTGGGAATAACTTTTAAATTTGATATGCCTTAAAGTAATCTTCCTTGGGTTGCCTAGCGGTTGAAGATGTCTTGCTTCTCCCATACCATTGGGCCATGAGGCCATCGTGGCATCTGCAGACTACCACAGGTGGCACAACTTGCACCCTGTTCCAAACAATAAAGGTTCACAATGAGGCAGTACAACATTTCCAAACTCTATATTCCTGGCGCTACCTCTCACGAATGTCGGACACAGTGTCAAAATTCTGGGAATCTCTCACTGTCGAAAGGAGCCTAGAGTAGATGCCTGCTTCGGGTGTCTGATTTGAGCATGCGAATGATGTGGCCTGCCCATCGGATGCCATTGAGTACAATTGAAGCCTTGATGTTGGCTGGGAGCAGATACTAATGTTGGTTCACCCATCCGCTCTGAATTTGGAAGATTCTGTGAAAACAGTATTGGCTGTATCCTTCCAGTTCTTTGAGATGCCTGCTGTAGACTGTCCAAGTATCTGAAGGTAGATACCATTTCCAAAATTCATCATCATCTCCACTGTACCAGTAGAGTCTTCATAGTTTAAAGAGAAGAGTCTCATTCTCTTGCATGGTTCAGTAAATTAGTCCGCAGTGTCTTGTCCCTCAGCCTCTGAAAATGTGTACGTCTGAAACTGCCATCTGATTTACTGCAGATCAATGAATAAAATTCTGGAGTGGAGTTGAGGTGAATAGAATTATTTAATTAACCCTTCGATAAACTCCATTCCAGCTGAAAACTTTCTGGAGGTGAAGCGCAATATTATAGTGAGTAAGATAGAGACAAATGTTGGAATTGTGATGCAGCCTGACTGGACCCCAGCCTACACTAGGTCTGTAATCTTCTGGGTTATTGACATAGTGTCTGTTAATAACGTTTAGAATCATGGCTTGCATGCCAACTTCTAGCAGACGTAGAACGTGACAAATTTAAGCAGATTTTTCCACAGGTATGAACATCAAATTCTCCAATTTTATGTTACTACTATAAACTGCTTCTCTTTCCTCTCATCATCCTCCCCCCCCTACCCCCCATTTCCTCTCTCTTCCCTATGTCCTACCTGGATGTGCTCTAATTTCTCCCTTTCCCAGCCCCTTCCATCAATATTCCTTCCTCTGGCATCACAATTCGCACGTCTTCTATCCTTATTTCATTAATTCATACTTTTTGTCTTCTCATTTGTGGCCCTCGTCCAACTATCTGCCAATCAAAGATCCCCCACCCATTTCTGTATTCACTTATCACTTGCCAGACTTTTAATCCCACTCTCGTCTCCTTTCCAGCTTTCTTCCCCCACCCCCCTCATTACAATCAGCCTAAAGATGGGTCCAGATCCGAAACATTGCCTATCTATGTTCTCCAGAGATTCTGCCTGACCTGTTAAGTGAGAGCAGCACTTTGTCTTTTTTTTGTAAACTACTAGCTGCATTTCCTTGTGTCTACATAGTCCATCTTGGTTGTAAATATGAAGGCTCATGATAATTTCTCCTTTATTGTCTCTCAACAGGGTGGGTCCTTGGATATTTGGGCCTTAGATAGTCCAGACATTGCTGAAGAAACCATGTGTACTGTGGTTATCAGTAAGTTGCTGGATCTCTTGCATTTTTCCACTAGCTATCTTTTGCTCACGTAATGACAAGATCCAAGAGTACCCGTGTAGGATTGGTTATGAGGTCCTGTAATTGTCTCTTTGGCATAATGATGTTGATCCCGACACGGTTGTGTTTGGAGCATTGCATAAGGACGAGGACTCCCCTGGAGTGACCTTTACCTACACTTTCCTTGTCTGCATTGCCTTTCCAGAGGCTTTATTCTGTTCCAACTCCAGAATTGAAGTCACCCAGGAGGGAAAGTAATGGGCCTGTCCCACTTAGGTGATTTTTTTAGGCAACTACAGGTGACTAGTTTGTCACCACATGTTCGCCGGTGGTCGCCGGGCATAGTCTCGTCGGACGCGCAAAAAGTCTTAACGTATATCTGGTCGCCGCTAAATTTTCAGCATGTTAAAAGTTTTTCGGCGACAGTGGGTTTGACGCCAATGAGCATAGCTTGACGTAGGTGCTGTCATAGGTTGTCGCCGGTTTTTCGGCCACCTACTACGACTATGACAGTCGCCGGCAGTTGCCTAAACAATCGTCAAGTGGGACAGGCCCGTGAGTCTCTTTGTGGGTTTGGACTTTCTTAAAATTGGACTTGTAAACCTGCATCCCTTCATTCTCAGTTTCAGGGATCGTGTTAGATGATTTTAATATTTTTATTCTGCAATATAATGAGCTGTAGGGTTATGAGATGTTTGCTTATCCCACCGGGGTGGTTACTGAGGTAACAGACTAGCTCATTTTAGATGGCTGTTAAAATTTTTTGAAAAGTCGCAGATTTGATTTTGCAAACTTTTCATTTGCAAAACATTGGCTGCTTTCAACTGGGGTAAATGGTATATTTTCTTCATTTCCGTATTGCATCTTTGTAACATTACATGCTGATGTGAGGTCTGATTGAGTATATATTGAAATATTTAGTTCTATCTCCCACCATAGCTTCTCAATCAGAGTCAGATGTGTAGTCTTATTGAATAGCCACCTATCCCATTAGCTACTTCAGCCTTGGGCTGAAAAATGACCAGTAATATCAGTTGTGTATTTGAAAGTAACAAGCTTTTGGGTAAGGGTACCCCCTGTAAGATTTGCCAGTGCTCTTCCCATTAGTTCTATAGATTTGATCAGTTTAGAAAATATTTTGTAGCACTTACTGTCCCTTCTAATTTAATCTCATTTAAAGCCTGTTTGCTTGTAGGTTGTTCACTGCCTGACTTGTGTGTGTCACCTATTTGAAATTATTACCCTTGTATTGATATCCTTCACCTTGCTTACACTTCCTCTGCAGTGTCCTATCTATTCTAATTCCTGCACCATTAATTATGAGTGACCTTTCATTAACACAACCGATCGTCATCTGCATCTCCAATCACTAACTAAGCATTGGCAGTCGAGCTTCAGCTATCCAGACCCCAAACTTTAGAATTGTAAATTTCCTAAGTGCACACACCCTTTACATCTTCATTTGTTAATAGTCTTATTTAACATTCTGCTTTATCCAAAGTTTATTTGTCTAGTATCTCCAGTCTCAATGATTCCTTATGTTAATTTCTTGATTTTTTTTTAATGTTAATGGCACTGTAGAAATGCAGTTAATAATGTGTATCAGGAAGTGCTGCTTCCTGTGACCTAGAGTTCTATATAAGTGCTGGCCAGAATTGTTCATGATAGGACTGTGTTAAATACAATTACTTGGATATAATTTCAAGCAATGTTTAAATTTCCATCTTGTTCTGATCAAATATCTGGTTTTATTTGGTTACAAATAATGGTTAGTTACTGACAAAACTGCTAGACAATTTGCTTTCAGCTACGATACTTTTAAAAGGGTTATACTTTTCAAATTATTTCTGTCCGTGATGAAGCAGCAGGACTTCATTCTAGTATTGTGCAACACAAAATATTTTCTCGAGGCAAATACTGGCCAAGTACCAGGATTTTCATTTTCAGCGAACATAATCTAAACCTTTTGAAACTTCCAGGTATCTTCACTGATATTCAAACTGACATTGTAAAAGCTTTTGGAAAGATAGAGATTGATCTAATGTGTGTTGTTTTAACATAATAAATACATCAACGATTTGGAGGTATCAATATTGTCGGCATGAAAAGTCTGAAGGCCATCATGCACTATAGTAAGCTGACATGAATCAGTAAAGCAGCATAAAAATAAAATACCAAGTATCTGAAACTCATGGGTATAATGAGGAAGTGCTGAACATAGTTGGCAGATGACATTTGTGGAGGAAAACAGTTAACCTTTTCAGGTTGAAAGATCTTTCATTGAGTTCTGATAAAGACATCACCTGAAATAGTAAATACATTTCTTTACACAGATGGTGTCTGTCGTCATCATCCTTTGAGGGCTTTTCAATCATTTAGGTGGAATTCTGAATTGGTGTTCAGTCTTTCTCCCATGGTTGATAACTTTGCACCATTAGCTCCTCACCATATATCCAAATCTGCTGATCCTCTTTTGCTGAGCAGGATTGCCATTTTGTGGTGTGATTTTAACTTGTTCATAAGCATTTGACTTCATTAATAAATACATGGTTCATTTTGAAGATTGTCTAGTAATGGCACAGCCTGTTATATCCTGGTTCAGAGATGATTTGGTTGGTAGATCTGTAGATCAATAGGTGCAGGAGTAGGCCATTCGGCCCTTCGAGCCAGCGCCGCCATTCAATGTGATTATGGCTGATCATCCCCAATCATTACCCCGTTCCTGCCTTCTCCCCATATCCCCTGACTCCGCTATCTTTAAAGTAAAAGGCATTTTAAAGGATGGATTATATTGGTTGGCTTGATGGAATTTGAGATGTTGGTGGGTAAAATATGCACCAATGCCAGAAAGTGCAAGGTTATTGGTCTGTCTTGTGTACCTTCATTTGTGCTTTGTAAGTGATGGAGACCTATATCGCTGAGATAAAATGTTAATGCCTGTTGGGTTATGATATGAGATTTCTTACCTTCGCTATGCAAGCTGTTCCTTATTGCTGCATAGCCCTGTGCTGATTCCTGTTTGGTGAAACTTCAGTCGTAAACATTGACAGTCAAAATGCATCCTAAATTTAATTTAAATTTGTGATTGGCAGTCACCAAGGTACATTGTTGAGTAGTGTGACAGCCGCAGGGAAGAAGCTGTTCCTGGACCTGCTGGTCCAGCAACGGAGAGACCTGTAGCGCCTCCCGGGTGGTAGGAGGGTAAACAGTCCATGGTTGGGGTGAGAGCAGTCCTTGGCGATGCTGAGCGCCCTTCGCAGACAACGCTTGCTTTGGACAGACTCAATGGAGGGGAGCGAGGAACCGGTGATGCGTTGGGCAATTTTCACCACCCTCTGCTGTGCTTCCCGGTCGGAGACAGAGCAGTTGCCATACCATACTGTGATACAGTTGGTAAGGATTGTCTATCTTTGATTTTTCCAGCATCTGGAGTTCTTTCTTAAAAATGGTACTCTGTGATACATCTGGCTCTGCTATGAACTGGCAACAACCTCCTTGAGAGGGGAACACTTTTAATGATCAAATTCTTTTAAGTCATTACGAATTTTTAAAAATACCCAGAGCTAAGCTTTCTCTTGGGCATTTTTCTCCCACACAAATTTCAGGAGTCAAAACTGTAACCAGTTCTTTTTTGAGAAAAAAATTGACCATTCATAAATATGCCCGAAAGGAGGAAAGAACTAAATTGCTTGAATTTCCAAAAGCTTGCCTGTGTGATTTAAAAGTTTTATTCGTGCCTGTCAATCCTGAGCTGGCTGGAGTTTAGTTTTTTTTAAACGCTGGCTTCATTGTTAATATGAAAATACTTTTTTTTTAATTGAATTTTTCAGAAGAAGATATGAATCAAGTTGTGGTTGAGTAGAATTGACACAGATCAATCGTGATTAATTGAGCATAATGTGGTCAGTAAATAGGAAACTTAAATTCAGTGGTGAACGGTGAAGTTAATTTGGTGTCAGTTGACCTAACGGAAAACGTATCTCTGAATTTGCCTACGGGATCTTTTAAGTTAATCCAAGAGGATGGGTAGCACTTTTTCATTTTAATGTCTTAAGTGCAGTATTTTGGATGAATTTCTCCACTCAATGCTGCACTGAAGTATTAGTTACTGGAGTCTTTGGCATGGGCTTGAATGCATTTCTAAAGAACTGTAGCATGGTTAAACGTGGAGGTAATTTGGCCCATTAATTCTCTGCCAGCCTTAAGCAAGGTTCACTGCCTTGGTCTCCCCCCATACCCCTGCAAATGCTTCCCATTCAGATACTAATGCAGCTCTCTTTTAAATGCTGCAGTTGATTCTGCTTCTACTATTACCTCCTTGGCAATGTGTTCTAGACCTGAACGATTCACTTTTGTTTTGAAAGTCACTTTTGGTTCCTTGGCAATCTCCTTCAGTGTCCTAGCCCTTGACCCCTCTGACAATGGGAACAATTTATCTCTTTCTACGCTCAATATTCTTGATTCTTTTAAATCATCTTCTTTTCGTGTCTTTGAAGCTGGTTGGCTATATGACAGTTTCCCGTTCCTTTACACAGTCCTTTGCGTTTTTATTGAACACTGCAAGATCCTTTGAGCTGCACTGGTTGGGTAGTAGGGGGCAGACAAGGCAGTGCTGCATTGTATGGTCCTCTTCTCCACATTCACAGGTGGTTTGGCCAGTTTCATAGCCCCATCTGGCCATGGCAGCTTTTGATCGCCCTGTTCCTGTTCTCAGGCGGTTGAGCGTCTTCCACTGGACCCATGGTGCTTCTGAGCCCGGAGGGAGGGCTTCAGAAGGAGGGATACCCATGTCAGTAGGAGAGGGGTCGTCCTCAAGCCTTTTTGTCCATAGTTGGAGTCTGGTTTCTTCCCGTGATGCTATTAGGGGCTGGACATGGCTGAGAAAGCTTCTCCTGGACTTCAGCCGTTGGGCCGGGGGTACACGTCCGTAGAGGAGGTGGCGTTCATCACTGGTGGCCTTGGTCATCTCTACTCGGCTGGCAACTTCCCGTCTCACATCAGCAGGGGCAATGCCAGCGAGGAGGTGCAGGTTGTTTATGTTGGTGGGCTTCAAGCAGCCAGTGATTGAGCGGCAGGTGTTATTCAACGCTGGGTCTAGTTTCTTGGCATGGGATGATCTCTCCCAAACAGGACACGCATACTCCGCAGAGGAGTAGCACAGGGCCAGAGCAGTAGATCTTAATGTGTGTGCTGTGGCTCCCCATTTGGAGTTGGTCAGCTTCCGGAGGATGTTATTTCGGGAGTTAACTTTCAGTTTGGTGTTTTTGACGTGTTCCTTATAGGAGAGAGTGCGATCCAGTGTTACACCGAGGTAGGCAGGGTTGGTGCAGTGCTCAAGAGGTGTTCCAGACCATGTGATGTTAAGGGGTCTGTTTGCTTCCCGGTTCCTGAAATGGAACGAGCAGGCTTGGGTCTTCGCTGGGTTTGCATGTAGGTGGTTGCGCTCGTAGTAGAGGTGTAGCTCATCTAGGGCTGAGGTGAGATTCGCTTCTACAGCTTCAAACGTACTCTCTTGGGATGTTACACAGAGGTCGTCGGCGTAGATGAACCGCTCAGTGTTCTGGTCCATTGGCTGGTCATTGGTGTAGATGTTATATAGTAGTGGAGCCAGCACACTACCTTGAGGCAAGCCATTCCGTTGTCGTCGCCAGCGACTTTGCTTGTTGTTAAGGACAACATAGAAGCGCCTATCTTTCAGGAGGGCTCCGATGAGGTCCGTGAGTGCCAGGTCTTTGGTATTCTCCAAGATCTTTTTTAGGAGGAGGCGGTGGTTCACAGTGTCATACGCGGCAGACAGATCAACAAAGACGGCTCCTGCCACCAGTCCTTTCTGGAACCCGTCTTCAATGTGCTGTGTGAGATTCAGAAGTTGACTTGGTGTGGATTTGCCAGGTCGGAATCCAGCTTGTTGAGGGATGATGGCTGGTTCAGCGACTGGGGAAAGCCTGTTGAGGATCAGGCGCTCAAACAGCTTGTACGGGTGGCATAGCAGGGAGATTGGGCGGAAGCTCTTTGCATATGCTGGATCTTTACCGGGTTTTAGAAGAGCGATGATTTTGGTTTTCCTCCAGATCTTTGGGATGTTTCTTGTCAGCATTCAGTTGTTCATCAGCTCAAGGACCCACTTCCGTGTCAGAGGTCCAAACTGCTTGATCTCCTCTGTGAAAATATTGTCCAGGCCGGTGGCTTTGCCAGTCTTGAGGGCTTTGATGCTGATATTGAGCTCTTCAAGGGAGAACGGCTCAGTCAGTCCGGTGTTTTGGGAGTGCTGAAGTCGGTCTGCCTTTGGTCTTGGCTGTTTGGTGGTGGATTTCCCGTTGAGCAGCAACTGATGCGCAACTTGGTTGGCCGTGGTGGTATACTGTTGATGTGTTGGTGTTGATGGGTCATTGCTGATTTTTCGGATGAGGCTCCATGCCTTTTTGCTGTTTTTTGCCATATCAGTTGTCTCCAGTAGAGTTTGCCATTTCCGCTGGCGGCATTCTGATAGGGAGGTCATGAGTCTCTCACCTACTTCCATGGTGCTTTCAGCAAAGGGGTCAGATTCGTAGAGCTGTTGGTATTGCTCATATAGTTCGCTGCTTGGAGTGTCAAGGCCGGGGATGTATTGAGTGCGGCAGCCTCTCGGGATGTTCTTCCGGGCTGCCTGGTGCACTAACTTGGTGAAGATTTGATAGTTTTTGGGGTCCGCTGGAAGGTGGGCGATCTTCCCTTCAAGATCTTCTTGGAAACCAGGCCAGTTCGCTTTCCCAAAGTTGAATCTTCTCTGGAAAGGAACTTTGGCTGGGGTAACTGCAGCATTGACTGTAAGGCCAATGGGGCGGTGTTGGGTTTTTGGCAGTGGCTTCAGTACCAGCTTCTTGCCCAATCCAGAGATGCTATGGCTGACAAACGCGATATCAGGGTTGTAGCCGGCTTTCCATCGCCCGCTATTAAAGGACTTTGGTTGTTTGGCATCATGGATCAGGTAGAGCTGGTTGGTTTCGGCCCATGCTTCCACAGCATCTCCATCAGCGTAACCCCATTGTGAGCTGTGGCTGTTGAAGTCTTTAATCACTATCCTTGGTTTCCCAGATGATGGTATTTCTGGCATCAGGAAAGGTGTGGGAGGTGGCTTGTAGACGGAGGTGATGGTAATTCCTCTGAGCTCAGCGGTTAGGACCTCAATGTTGTTTTCATCGCTCTTTGATGTTGATTCGATGATTGTCCCGTTTTTTGCAAGCATGACGCTTCCATGTTTCTCATGTGGTCTTTCAATGAGGGTGGTCATGCCTTCCACTCGAGGGCGGGGATGTTTGGGTCCGCGGTGAGTTTCTTGGAGGCAGAGAATATCACACTGATGCTCTCTGCAGAGTTGGGCAACAAGTTCTTCTTTAGTTGGAGACAGTCCTTCAACATTTAGAGATATGATGGTCAAAGCCGGCCTTGGGGGCGGGTGTTGGCCTCTCTTCCTGTTCCGGGCTGATGGGCTACTGCCATTTGTTGGGCTTCTGGACATCATTTGTCTTTCGCTTGGCTTCAAAGTGTTTGGTAGAATTCGCAAGTAATTTGGTGATATTACTTGACAGGGATCGCGACGTGAACGCTTCTACCTTGATCCCCATTCTTTTAAATATCTATGTTAGATATATATATATCTGTGTGTGTGTATGTATATATATGTGTATACGTGTATATATATGCACATAATTGTGTGCATATACACACTATACTTTTTTTTCTCTCGTTTATCATATTGTTTACAGTGTACTATGTTTACATATTCTGTTATGCTGCAGTAAGAAATTCATTGTTCTATCTGGGACATATGACAATAAAAACACTCTTGACTTGACATATCCCTGAAATTGTCTTGGAAAATCTCTTCGCTAGAGAGCCCTCACATTTTTCTTGGTATATCTTGTCCAGAAATGGACATTATACTTGCCATGTCTGAACTATTGTTTTGTAAGGTTCATCATGTCTTCTACTATATGCAAATATTTTTTTTGGGGTTTTTCTAGCCACTTTCCTAATCTATCTTGGCACTTCCTTGAACCATACACATACTCCCAGATCTCTCTTCCTGTACTTCTTTTCGTATTGCCGTCTGATTTTTCCCATTTGCCCAATATTTTATATTTGTCAGCATTACATTTCAATGGTCACTGTTCCACTTGACTGTATCTTCCTTGTAGTCACAAAGTTGTGCAGCACGGAAACAGGCCCTTCAGCTCACCTTGTGTTCTGTATATAGTTTGTAACTATCCTCATACTTGACTCTGGCTCCAACTTTAAAGTCCTGTACAAATTTGTAAAATGTGTCCAGAACATCTAAGTCCGTTAAATATTACAAAAATCATGTCTCCAAGGATCTCCAAATTGTACTTTCCTCTAGTTAGATAAAAACCCCTTTCTGTTACTGTTATTTCTGTTTGCTTAGCCAATTTTGGGGAATAAATAAATCTGTGTTGGATTTATCCGTGCTGCTCCAGCTCTACTTATTCACAGCCTTCATTCTTGAAGAGAAACCTATGCGTGGCAGTCAGATGTTGTTTGGAAGTCCATATATCCTATATCACCCACAGTTCCTTTACTTGTTTAAGGATATGCTTTTAAATATTTTATTCAGTTCTGCTAGTGTTCATTTACAAATGTTGAAACAGAAGGGGAATAGGTATAGCTGCTCTTTGTACAATGCCAACTTTGGTATGCCAACCTCTTTTTTTCTTTCCTCCCCACTCAATCTCTCCCGACTGGTGTAGCAGCTCTTTAGTAATGTTCCTTATAATTATTAGTTGAGTGTTTGCACAGCCGAGCTTAAAGCAGTCATCCTTTGATATCTATACATTTCCCTGAAGAGATTGCTGAACAAAAGCTGGAAACTAAAATCTTGGCTATTGCCTTTCACTCCTTCATTAATTCCCATTGGCTCGAGATTTGTGAGAGTTCATCTGGCTCCGATCACTTATTCTGAGAAATATCACAAAATTGAGGCAGAAACCTTCCTGAACTTTGCATTCACCCACAATCATTTCAGAAAATGGCTAAGTACATTGATTATCCAATATTCCAAATTCAGACATGCTCTATCTAGTCACTGGTATTTTTAGATCGATCAGTCTGAAGAAGGGTCTCAACCCGAACCGTCACCCATTCCATCTATCCAGAGATACTGCCTGTCCCACTGAGTTACTCCAGCATTTTGTGTCTACCTTCCATTGTCTTGAATGTTGGAAGTAGTTTTTTTTTTTAAATGAAGGAGCATTGCAGATACAAAGTCATTTTGGAACTGCGCGAGTAACCTTACACTTCATGTAATAGTTTACTGAAATGTTATGAATATTTGTGCAGGAAGTTAGTTGCTTGCGATCCTCTGACTTTGAACAGACATCTTTTATTTAAAGAGAATCTCTGCTTGAAACTTTTGCTGGAGTCTTACAGCACAGAAACAGGCCCATGGGCCCAATTCGGTCATGCCGACCAAGATGTCCCATCTGGGTACATCTGTTCCATATTTACCTTGCCTAAACTTATTATAATCATATACAAATCTTGTCAAATTTCTCATTGTTTGCCCTGAGGTTACAATCCCAGCTTCTCCACTAACACTGGAGTTGAAATCTCTCATCTTTTATCCCTGGAACCTTTCCATTAAATTGATACTCCATTGTTTCAGGGGCTTCACATTCTTCCAAAAGTATCAGAAGAATCCGGTATTAGTAGTATTTTACCAGAGTTCAACTTCAAATGCCTATTTTCTTTTCTTGTTTCATCACCTCCCTTTTTTTCTCTCTGGTTTTGTTTTAATTTGTTAACCTCAAAATTCCATTGCTTTACCAACTGTTCTTTAAATTTGTCCTGCTGCTTTCAAAGGTACAAATGCAAGTCCTTACCAGGTTATGACACAGTTGTGTTCATAATCCAAGCAGTTCACAGGTTGGAAACCATCGCCGTACCCAACGGCTCACAAGAATCGAATGGAAAATGTCTAGGTGACACTGTTCAAGGGCGACGAACTGTGTATTTAAATAAAAGCATAGGGCAATCAAGGGCAAAGTGGAGGTAAACCAGGGGATTTTTGCTGTGCACAGAGTTCCCACTTGGTGGAAGACTCCTTCAGTCGCTCAGCAACCGGCAACCCATTCTGCCGGTCCCCAAAATTCATATGTACGGATGTTCATGAGTTGGTGTGTTTGTAACCTGGCAAGGACCTTGTACACTCGGGTTCCATTTTTGCACACTTAAGATTGTGCCATTTAGTCCAGATTTCCTTTGTTCTCTCTGACAAAATGTACAACGTCATGCTTTATCTGCATTCACTTTCCTCTGCCACTTGCCTGCACAGTCAGTCAACCTGTATCCTCTTCCACAGTCAGTCAACCTGTATCCTCTTAATTTTTCTCATCATTCTTTGGTGCAAATAAATTTGAATTTCTGGAGTTTGAGGGTGAGATTGCTAGGCTCTCTGCCAATTTAGGCATCCGTGGACAGCAAAGTTGCATTTAGGATGGTGACCAGTGTCGGGTCTTGAAAATGCTTTTTTCACTTATTTTTGATTTGCATGCATAGGACTGACAGCTTGTGGTGACGAGTCGACATTGAAAGTGCCTACGACCAACTTGAAGGTACAGACTTTGATAACATTTTTCTGTCAAGTGGTTAATTGCATTTTTTTTTTGTACTGGTGAGTTAACATTTTGATTTTAGACCCTCAAAGAATTCTATCCAAAATATTAACTTTGTTTTCTTTCAGAGGCTGATTGACTTAGCATATTGTTATCATTGTTGCTTTGCTTTTGTTTTCATTTGCTTTAGATTTTTTTTAAATCTGGCTTTCAAAAACTCACTGACTGGGCATCTTGAACGCAAAGGCATGGTGGACAAAACTTAGTTTACGTTATAGTGCTTTTTGTAAGTCCAATGTCCCAAAGTATTTTTAAGCCAACACGTTGAAGTGTAATTACTTAAGTATAGGAAACATGACAATAATGTGATAATGACATAATCTGTTTTAGTTGATTGTGGAAGGATCAATGTTGATCAGAGTCATTGGAATAACTCCCAGAGTCGTCCAGTAGGATTTGTGGAAGGGTGGGGTGGGAGCTTGGTTTAACATTTAGTTGGAAAGATGACACTTATGAATGCACAGTGCATCAGTATTGTACGCTGGGTGCTTTAGTTTTGTTGTGCTCTCTTGTATTTGGTTCTGACTTTATTCTATGGAGCATTATTTTTGGATTGCAAGTAGGCCATTTGGCTCCTTGAGCCCATTGAAGCATTTAATTAGTTCAAGGATGGCTGAACTGTATGGTAGCTCTGTTTACCTACCCTTGTGTATTCCTTGTTAACCATTCCAAACAAAAATATATCAATCTGTCTTCGAAATTTTGATTGATCCAGTATACATAGCCTTTTGGGGAAGTGTTCCAGATTGCTAGTTTTTGTTTGGAAAAAATGCTTCATTAGACCTTTCTGAAATATCCTAGCACTGACTAGAAGAGTACTCCCGCTCTGTAATGCCCCATAAAAGGAAATGTGTTTATCTTGTTGAATCCCTGAACTATTTTGACCATCTCAATTGAATTGCTGAAACTTCCAAACCAGGTGTATCAAACTCGGTTTACAGAAAGGGTCTGATTGACTTTCTATCATTTACTATATTCGCATTTAACAAAAACACAATCTGAAATAAATTGCCAACTACATTGGGTCGAAATTAGTGTACATTTTATCTGTTCAACCAGACAAATACTGAAATTTCAACCTTGAGATCCTGCTCCCTCATATTTATTGTTTTTACACATGCCAGCAGATATCCGATATCAATGAATCATTTTATTTAGTCAAATAGTCCTTCTGGAAAAACCTTGAGGCATGTAATATGGTAGTTTTATCTACCTAAAGCTATTTGCTTAGTGAAAATTGTAATCTCAATCTGGTTAGCAGATCACCATAAGAGAAGATTTTGCATTTTGGTGTTCCCTTGGTATGTGTCATGGGGTAAGGAGGACATTTTGGGTTACAAATGAATGAAACGGTTTTTTCTCTGTTCAGATTTGTGAAGATGATAGAGAATTGATGACCAATTGGATTGACTAAATTGGATTGGTTTTCTTTCGGACAGAAAATTTAATGTAAAATTGAGGGGCTTGGAGTCGATTTGAATGTCAATAAATTCCCTGGTTCAATTACTTGGGGACATTTAAAGTAGTTGTAGAAGATATTTTTGTGAAGATAGAGAAGCTGTGGAAAATTTCATCCAGAAGTTATCTGAAGCTCATTAGCTGCAACAATGGAAGAGACACTTAAGAAATGCATTGAGGCTAAGAAGGTATTGGTTTATTCACATAACTATTGCTCTCTTGCTTAGATGTATCGGGCTGAAGGGTCTCCTGAGTAGCGAATTTCTAAAATTCAGTATGAAGTTGGCTACTAGTTTAATTTACACCCGGGAAATGCATCTGGGAAGACTTGCTTAGTGTTTGGTAGTTTTAATAACAAGTAGTACCAATTACTAATTGCATTTATGAACACCCAATAAATCTTTCCATCCTATGTTAAAATAAACTGATAATAGAAAAGTACACTCCAACCGAAAGCAATTACAAACCAGTGACTTCGTTAATTCCTTTTTAGGAATTGAATATCTTTCTTTGTCTGTGTGAATGTCCGCAGATAATTTTAGCATTTTTCAGCTGGCAATGCTTCTTGCAGCAGGAACACTCTGTCCTCTCAACTCATAAATCACCATGTTTAGGCACACTGTCATAAAACATGGCGAAATTCAAGTGCCAGCGGGCAGTTATTCTTGCATTAAGGCATTTATTTCTACCTATCTTGTTGTCTGAATATGTTGATTTGCAATTGGCGAGTGCACTGGAGTCATACTAACCCTGTGCGTCACGTTAATAGATGTCTTGACTGACATGGGCTGCAATCTTCAAGTGTAGGTTTCAGAAATGTAAATCATCTCCGATTCCTGCTCTCTAATTACAATTTCATAGACTAAACCACAATTGAGACAGTTTTGGAATGGCCTGTGGAAACACCATAATCAGATGTAAGATGATATTATGAGGGAATTTTTGGATGAAAGAACAAAAGTAGGCGGAATTATATATTCGGGTGGAGGGTATATTTGAGGACGGGTGGCTGATGAAATTGCATAGGATGGGTTGGGCAAACAAAACGCAAGATGCCATGCAATAACCAGAATTTATTTTATTGAGCCTTCAAGAACTAGAGAGCTCCAGTAAGATTTGGAGGATGGGCGTGCAGAAGTAATACGGACAGTGATATTCCTAATTGGTTGCAGTGAGAGGACTTGAGGTCATCTGGAAGAATATTGATGCTGAGATCTGAGTAATACATCTGTGTTGGATTTAACAATGGTGCTGAAACCAGTCTCAGAGATGGGGATGCTGTCGAGATTGAGAAGAGAGTAATGTCTGATAGTAATTTGGATGCAAGGATGAAATCTCATTTTGGGATGAATATGACTACCAAAGGCTCATACGATGGTGTATTGCAAATAGAGATTTGGGAGTAGGCTTTACACAATCGGCTGAACATTGATACTGTTTCTTGGAAGTAAAGAAATAAATCATTCAGACTTTGTTCCACAGGAATATCAAGCTTGTTTTGTCATTAAGGTAGCTGAGCAAATGTTAGGTAGACACAAAATGCTGGAGTACTTCAGCGGGACAGGCACCATCTCTGGAGAGAACCAATGGGTGATGTTTCGGGTCGACACCAATTGTCTCAAAATGTCAAAAGAGCAAATGTTAAGTAATTTGCCCTAAAAATATGTCCTTTTGTTCTTCCTATAAATGGAGATTTTTTTGTATGTGAAAGATAATAAGAAAGCGAAAGTGCGATGTTTCCAGCAGTTATACTATTAAATGTACTTGGCTTGCTGTCCTTGAGACAAAGATGCCTGTAACAATTAGAAAATAGGTGCAGGAGGAGACCATTCGGCCCTTCGAGCCAGCACCGGCATTCATTGTGATCATGGCTGATCACATGGCTGAACCTGTGTCTGCCTTCTCCCCATACCCTTTGGAGAAACTATTAGAACTAATCCTGGTTAGACTACTAATTAAATGGTGTAATCTAGATCAGTATTCTCATTTAAATTCCCTAAAAGTTGGAGGAAACCGATAGTCAATTACAGGAAATGTTTTTTTAAATTTGTGCTTCTGAGGAAATCTCTGACCCTGAAGCTACCTGTAACTCTTTAATTTTACTTGGTAGTAAATTAATTCCATTTTAAGACTTATTGACACTAAACCTATCATGATTTTTAAGATTTTTCATGAATATACTGGTTACCTGTTGTAACCATATTAAGGTTGAAGGAGTTCATGTAAAGAATGGATCTGTTGAGCCTTGTAAACACAGGGAACTTCATTTGGTTGACAGTGGTTTCCGAAGATTTTTTTAAATTCCGAAATTCATCAGTGGTAGATGCATGAATTGCTCGTTGTGGACAGCATAGTTACATATTTAGAGTCTTGTATGTCATTGCCAAGGAGATGCAAGGAACTGCAGGTGCTGGTTTACAAAATACCAGAGTAACTCAACAGCTCAGGCAACATCTCTGGAGAACATGCATAGGTGGCGTATTGGGTCGGGTTCCTTCAGACTCTTCGTTGCTAAGATGCCTTCACTGTGTGGTAATGTTTTTAAGAGTCGCTGAAGAGTTTTAAGAGTTTTTAAGTGTTGCTGAAATTTAGTCAAAACTGTTATGTTGATAATGAGGGCGACAGCATGATATTGATCAGCTAAAAGTTAGGTGGAGTTATGACAGATGGAATTTATTCCTGACAAGTGCAAAGTGATGTGTTTTGGAAGGTTAGATAATGGTAAGTCAGGAAATTATAGGGCCCTAACAAAGCAGCTGCGTCCACAGATCCATGAACAAAGCAGCAGAAGTAGATATGTCACTGAAGAAGGTCTATCGGATCTCTGCTTTCACCAACTGTGGCATGAAATAGAAGAGAAGCAATATGACATTATAACTTTACGAATCATTTGTTTGGGGCATACGTGGAATATTCAGTGCAGTGCTGTTTCTTACACTATAGGAAGGAAGTGATTGAGCTGGAGAGGATGCAAAGGAGACTTGCCAAGCTGTTGCACATTGGTGCATTTCTGTTATAAGAGTGTGGAAAGGCTGGGTTTGTTTTCCCTGGAATGGAGGAGATTGAAGGGTAACCTGAATTTGAGAGGGGTAGAGAGAGTAGACAGTAACAATCTTTTTCCTTTGATGGGACGTGTCTAAAACATAAAAGTATGTTTACAAGGAGGGAGAGGGGGAGAGAGAGAGGAGGTTTAGTAGAAATCTGAGGGGGGGAATGTTTCACACAGGGTTGAAATGCCGGACGTCATGGTTATGGTGGTAGGCACTCTTGAGAAACACTTGAATCACCAGCCTGTTGAAAACTATGTAGCAACCATAGATGTAGGACTAGTTGAGGTAAGTACAGTGGTCGGCATGGTGGGCCTAAGGGCCTTTTTCTATGCCTTATGATTCCATGGTGCAAGAACACGAATGAATGAAAAAATGCAGAGGAAGAATTCAACAACTAGCTTGAGGAACCGAATCTCCAATTCCTGCGTCGTGAATCTCCAATTAGTGGGCTGCATTAGAGTAACCTTACCTTAGAAAAAGGACATCGATGTTCACTGCAGTGCTGCCTACTTGTATTTGATAATGGAGAATCTTTGTATGGGCCTCACAGCATGTGTCATGAATGATACCACTAGCTTATTGATGTTGCCTGATGTGTTGGACCCTGTACATTTATTTTGCATTTCAACAATCCAGTAAGCTGTCTTTCAGTACAGGAGCAGAAATTTTGGATTGCCGTTATTGGTAAATTTGGATGCAAATCCTCTGGTAAATTGTTTTTAAGCGAGGTCTTTGTTTGATTTTGGTTTACAGTACAGATTTTTGATGCTTCTGTCTGCAGTTAAATCCAGAACTAATCCTCATAATTAAAACTCCAGAATTTTGCCAGAGCTTGTGTATCAATTATGAATAGGAATTTTTTTTTTTTTTTTAATTAATCTCTATCATTCATAACTTATTGCCCCTTGTTCATCCTATTTTGGAAATATGGTTATGCCTCAAGAAGGTTTCACATCAGCGGAAAGAGATGACTTGGACCAGTGTTTTGCAACCATTTTGAATGACAGCTATACCTATTCACACGTGGATAAAAAAAAACCCTTGATGTTGCCTTAGGTACTTGGAGATTTTGCGGTTGTTTGGAGATTGGTAGCGATCGATCACCAGGGTAGTTAGCGTACAAAGTATATTTTTACTATTTATGATCTTCCTAACTACCATGACATTATAAAAGTCTCCTGCTGCCCATTTTATTTTTACTGACACCTCGCCTACTGCTAAGGAGTTTTTACAACCAGGGTTGGGAACCACTGCTTTAGAATTTTTCTTATTATGATGGGCCAGCTTTGGAAACTGAATATTTAAACGTTGTGATCTGGCAATTATTGTTTGTTTTTCCTCATCCTTGGCTTGCAAGTTCCTTGTTTGTACCTTTCATGTTACCCTTAATCTTTTCTAACACTGCAGCCCTGTGAAATCTCTCAGTATTCTTCCAAATTCAGACTCTGCAGTATTTCTGATTTTCCTTAATTTGCCACTGATGATTTACCTACTGCTATTTAGGTGCACAATTCAATCCATAACTTCTCAGGCTTTCTCCTCTCCAAGATGCTCTTTCGGTTCTATCTCTTTGACCAAGATTTTAGTCAACTATTCTATCATCTCTTGAGGCTCAGTGTCAAATGTTGTCGGCGCTTCTGTAAAGCAGTTTGGAATGTTTCACCATGTGAAGATTGCTACATAAATACAAAATGTTATTGTGCGGCATGTCCCAGGGAGATCAGTGAAATTTGAATGAAACTTGTTTCAAACTGTTGCAAAAACAAGTGTCAGATTAGATAATCATGATTATGAATCTCAAGTTGTAGTGGTGTGTTTTCGTTCCTTCTACTTTTGGAGCTTCCCAGTGGCTTTTTGCTTTGTTTCTGCTGTGGAAAATGTCAAGCCTATCTGAAATAATAGCAGAAAACGCTGGAAATGTTCAGCAGGTCGAGCAGCATCTATGGAGAGAGAAAGGAGAGTTAACATGTCGGCTCGATGATCTTTCATCAGAACCTTTTCATCTGTCTGAGTGGCCTGAGCGTGCTCTTGTGACATTGAGGTGCTTTAACCAATGGATATTTCTCCACTATTTTGGAGGAGTCTCTAGGGCTTCCCCTCGTTAGAGTACCATATCCGGATATGTAGTTCCATATGAGCTCTCTTATCATTCTTTTAACTTATGTGCTGCTTCAGAGTTTTGTTCAATATTGCTTTTTTTCTTGTTCATGTTTTTCATTCGGATTTTTTATATTATAATAATAATAATAATAAATTTTATTTATGGGCGCCTTTCAAGAGTCTCAAGGACACCTTACAAAAATTTAGCAGGTAGAGGAAAAACATGTAAGGGGAATGAAATAAATAGTAGAGACATGACTAGTACACAAAGTAAAGACAGAATTCAATTCAAAACACAATACGAGGCAATTAATGCACAGATGAAAAGGGAGGGGGACGTGGGGCTAAGGATAGGCAGAGGTGAAGAGATGGGTCTTGAGGCGGGACTGGAAGATGGTGAGGGACACGGAATTGCGGGAATATGTCGGGAAAGGGTGGGGGCACAAATTTATCTGCGAGCTGCGATAGAAGTGATTGTTTAATAAAATGCACTCTCAGCTTATGCCATTTGTGTTCCGTTGATTTTAATTTATCACTTACTCAAAGTCTCCCACGACCAATATCAGTGAGAGAATGCAAGTATTATTCTCAGGATTATGTTTGGAAGAACAAAATGTATTTTTACCACCCCCACACCCCCCCCCCCCCCCCCTCCCCCCAAAAACTCTCCCCTCAGACTTCAGAGTAGGTATGTACCATGTTCTTCCACTCACTGTGTGCTTTCCTTAAATCTCAAGGTGAAAACTAGGCAGGCTAAAATAAAAACAACTGATTCATGTAAACCATGGATAATTATTTTTCAGGGGACTGTTGACGTAAAACAATGTCTGGAATTGCATTGAGTCGACTTGCACAAGAAAGAAAAGCTTGGAGAAAAGACCATCCGTTTGTAAGTATGCAGTTCAACAATGTTTAGAAAGCCAATAGATCAAGGAAGTAAATCCTTTAGAATTGAGGTTCCCAGTCATTTTGGTATGACTACCTAATCCTAGCATTCACAAGCTGCCCCATATCCCCCTGTAAACATTTTGTATTTTGACATTTTAAATATGATTTTTAGTTTTTACTATTATTTGTGCAAATTCATTGCATGTCCCATAGCGTTATATTATGTAGACCCATGGGTTTGTGCGACCATAGATTGTGAAGCGCTGCTTTAGAAGCTAGCGGTTCACAATCCCTTGACTTGACCTCCCTGTGGACATGTCAACTGTTTAGGTTTATTGTTGTCACATGTACTGAGGTACAGTGAAAAGTTTTGTTTTGCATGCTATCCAATCAAATGGGTGGTGAATCTGTGGAATTCATTGCCACAGACGGCTGTGGAGGACAAGTCAATAGATTTTTTAAAGGCAGAGATTGACAGATTCTTGATTAGTAAGATGGTTATGGGGAGTAGGCAGGAGAATGGGGTTGACAATCACACATCAGCCATGATTGAGTGGCAGAGTAGACTTGATGGAGTGAACGGCCTAATACTGCTCCTGGAACTTATGAAATCAAATAATACGATACATAATCTTATAGAAACATATAAAATTATAAAAGGACTGGACAAGCTAAATGCAGGAAAAATGTTCCCAATGTTGGGTGAGTCCAGAACCAGGGGCCACAGTCTTAGAATAAAGGGGAGGTCATTTAAGACTGGGGTGAGAAAAAACTGTTTCACCCAGAGAGTTGGGATTTTATGGAATTCCCTGCCACAGAGGGCAGTGGAGGCCAAGTCACATGGCCTCCTCCTGCACCTATTTACTATGTTTCTATAAATACAATCTAGCCAATCATGGGTACAATAGGTAGAGCAAAGGGGAATATACAGAGGGCAGAATATAGTTATCAGCATTATAGTGCAACAGTTCCATAGACAAAGTTCAATGTCTGCAATGGGATAGAGGTGAATCAGATGGTACCCTAGCTTACAGAATGACCGTTCAGAACCTTTGATCTTATCTGCACTGTAGCTAAAATGTAAATCCAGGCTGTAGGTTAGAATCATGGAACACTATGGTTGAGAGGGAAGCCAGTCAACCTACTGAGTTTCTGTCGTCTTCCCTCAGTCTTTCTCTGTATTCTTGCAGTTCTTTTCTCCAAGTATAATTTAACTTTCTTATGAAAGTTACTGCACCATCACGGCAGAGAAGGAAGCTGTTTTATTAAGGCTTATCTGCATGATCATTCAAACATTAGTAATGCAGTAAATTATTTGTCATTTTGGCTGAGAAAGCCTTAGTTACAATGAGCCAGCAAGACTAATTATCCCCTTGTATCACATAGAAAACAAAAACCCTGGTTGTATTACATTGTTCAAACAAGGAACTGCAGATGTGAGTTTGCAGAAAAGGGGACAAAGTGCTGGATTAACTCAGGGAGTCATGCAGCATCTCTGGAGAAAATGGATAGGTGATGTTTCGTGTCGGGACACTTCTTCAGCCATCAGCTTGAACTGACCCAGAAAGTCACGTATCCATGTTCTCCAGAGATACTGCCTTTGGCCCACTGAGTTACTCCAGCACATTGTGTCCTTTTATTGTATATTGTATTGGTTGACTAGTTTCTGGATTTGGAAAACATCATGGTGATGGTTGAATGATCAAAATAATCACTTAAAGCTTGTGCTTTACAGCTAAAAATACATATTAATCTAGGGATAAACTATTTAGAGCTTGATCTTATCTATCTTACAATAAAGAAATGTGAGCTCTTTCATTACATAGATTTCTGTGGTAACAAGTCAACTAGTTATTAGTGAATGTTCTGGCCTGTGAAGAACTGTGCTGAGAAAGGGAGAAACTAGTTCCATTGCATGCAATAGTGGGCGATGAGAGGCCATGGGTCAACATTTGAAGCAGCTGCAGCAACTCCCCAGCAATGTCCTAGGTTTGGATTTAGGGTATGGGTTTATTATTGTCATGTGTACAGAGATATAGTAAAAGGGCTTGTTTTGCGTGCTATTGAATCAGATCGCTCTCGCTGTATCAGGTTTGGTGCAGCCTGGAATCCACATTTCTCCTTCTCCCCGGCTCTCAGTCCGAAGAAGGGTCTCAACCCGAAACCTCACCCATTCCATCTATCCAGAGATGCTGCCTCTCCCGCTGAGGTACTCCTGCATTTTGTGGCTCATCTTCGGTGTAAACCAGCTCCTTCCTACACATCCACATCTCAATGTTGAGGGACTGCACTGCTTTCCTCGACGCCCCCACAGGCAGCCTCTACACTGAGCCATGACTGATTCATTGCTATGCAGAGGGCAGGAGTTTGTTCCAGGTTCCTATGGCAGCAGGCGTGATCCAAGTGGGTGTCTTTTTTAAAGTATATTGGAGTACTTTTGTTTGAATTGAAGGATCAAAAGTGCTGTAACAAATCTGTGCTCATTAAGAAAATACTAACTTGGGTACCGTATGTTAGATATTAAAAAGTCAAAAAAGATGACTATTGTTTGTGAGGTACACCTTACTTGATGCGGTGAGGAGATTAAAAGGTGCTGACTTTTGGAACTATTGGAATATATTTTCGAATGCATTCACATGATGCTCAGTGACCTGCTCCCATTCTTAACAACAGACTATGCCGATCAAATCCATTGTGATGCCTGGCAATGCAGTATACCCGTTCAGAGTAGCAAATTTAAATTATTCTGGAGTTGTTACTGTGAACTGTTTGAGAAGCAATTAGGATTATTTTTATATGCCTTTTTCTAGCTGCCAGGGTCTGCAGTAGAAACAATAAAATACAGAAATATATCTGTGGAAAAAGTAGTTAACATTTTGGGTCCAAGATCACTCATCATTGACTCTAACCGGAGCAGCTCAATGGGGCTGCTGCCTCACAGCACCAGAAAACCAGGTTTAATCCTGACCTGGGGTGCTGTTTGTATAGAGTTTGCCTATTCTCCCTGTGACTGCCTGAGGTTCCTATAGGTGCTCTGCTTTCCTCCCACATTCCACATATGTGTAATTTGGTATGTGTAGGAAAGAACTACAGATGCTGGTTTAAATTGAAGATGAACACAAAATGCTTCAGTCTGAAGAAGGGTCTCGACCCAAAACGTCACCCATTCCTTCTCTCCAGAGATGTTGCCTGTCCCGCTGAGTTACTCCAGCATTCTGTGTCTATCTTTGTGTAATTTGGTAGGTGGTTTTGACCACCGTAGATTGCTCTTGGGTGAGAGATAGACTCTGGGGAGGGATGTAATAGATAAGAGTGTGTTGTGAATAACATACAACTTATTTTTACAACTTAGTGAAGCCAATTAACCTACAAACGTGTATGTCTTTGGAGTGTTGGAGGAAACGTACAAACTCCGTACAGACAGCACTTGTAGTCGGGATCGAACCTGGGTCTCTGGCGCTGTAAGAGAGCAACTCTAGTACTGCACCACTGTGCTGCCCGAGAGGAATAAACCTTTGAATAAAATCTTCACCGAATGATGCGTTGAACAATTTCTGTGATTAAATGTTGGGGAGAAACAGATATTTGATCCTGCAGATCAGTGTGCTTTGTCGTGACTCACTGCTGGCAACTTGATGTCCCTGTTGGAGAGGAAGCATATTCAAGTCTATGGGGTTATTTATGGTCGAGGTCCTGTAGGTTTGTGTAGAAGACGTGGGGAGGAAGTTTTATTTACCCGAAAGGGGAATGGGTGCCTGGAATATGCTGCCAAGGCGGTGGTAGAGGCAGATAACACAATGGCATTGATGAGTCTTTAATGTATTACATGGATATGCAGCAAATGCAGGGATATGGATCACGTGCCGGCAGAGAAGACTAATTTATCTAGGCATCATGTTCGGCACAGACATTGGGGCCAAAGGGTCTGTTCTTGTGCTCCACTGTTCTATGTATTTTCTATATCTGTCTAGAAACTTTTACAAATGATGACCTGAAATGAAGTACGTTCATTTCTAACGTATATTTTGTCCTACCTACAGGGTTTTGTTGCAGTACCCACAAAGAATCCAGATGGTACTTTAAACTTAATGAACTGGGAATGTGCTATTCCAGGGAAAAAGGCAGTAAGTATAAGATAGATCTTATCTTGAGTCTGAAGATAGATAAGATAGATCTTATCTTGAGTCTGAAGAAGGGTTTCGACCCGAAACGTTGCCTATTTCTTTCGCTCCATAGATGCTGCCTATTTCCTTCGCTCTATAGATGCTGCTGCACCCGCTGAGTTTCTCCAGCATTTATGTCTTACCTTCGATTTTCCAGCATCTGCAATTCCTTCTTAAATATAAGATAGATCTATATATGATTTGCAGACCCCTTTATGTAGCCCCCTTTGCGTCAAGTTTACTTGCTTCGAGCAGGAGTCTGGTGACACTGGGGAAGAATATAACTTTGAAAAAAAAATGTGTCTTTTACAATAATAATTGTTCCTAACCCTTAAAAGTCAAGAAACGTTTATGATTCTCTTTGCGTATATATTTAAGCTTGAGCACTGTAGTTTTGCAGCACTTCTTGTCGCTGTCAGCAGTATGTTTAGTTAGTTTAGAGATAAAGGCGGACACAGGCCCTTCGGCCCACCGAGCCCGCACCGACCGGCGATCCCTCGTACACAAGCACTATCCTACACACTAGTGACAATTTACAATTTACAGAAACCAATTAATCTACAAATGTCTTTGGAATGTGGGAGGAAACCGGAGCACCTGGAGAAAACGGGGAGAGTGTACAAACAGCACGCGTAGTCAGGTTCGAACCTACATCTCTGCAAGTCATCAACTCTATTGCTGCACCACCATGCTGCCCCCGTACCATATGGTGGAGGGAAGAAAAGTAGATTGCAGAGGACATGCCCTCTTAAATGAAATGTTCTGTTCTATTTAAACACTGAAAGGGCTCATGATATTTTGGCATGAATGCCTTGACTGACATTTGCTCTTTTATGGAGCGTTATCAAAAATGTGAACAGGCCATTCATCTTAGTTTTGCTTGCGGCTATCTTGCTGTGCAGATACTTGCTGCTGCATTTGTGTACATAGGATTTGAAGTATTCATTAAAAAAATATATTATAAAATATAAAAAATATAGATTTAATCTAGCCATTACGTTTGTACTCAATGTAAAGGGAAGGTTTTGTGCTTTTAAAGTTTATCAGCATTAGTGGACTGATCATTTCCAACTAAATTAAAGCTGCATTAACAGAATCAATCACAGAGACTGCGCAACTATCTCGATCTAACTATCCTAGCTGCCATTTATCACCCAGCAGATTTTGGGCACCTTTCAAGCACTTATCCATTTGTCGTTAAATGTTAGAATCATACCATCCTTTTGGGGTTTTGCCTCCTCATAATTTTAGTTTTTAAAATAAACTTTATTTTACCTCTTGAAGGTAGACACAAGAAGCTGGAGTAACTCAGCGGGTCAGGCAGCATCTCTGGAGAGAAGGAACGAATGACATTTCGGGTCGAGACCCTTCTTCATACTGATGTTTTACCTCTTGTTTCTTTTGCCAATAACCTGGAAGTCTGTCGTTTGACTCTGAATTATTTACATTGTTTGAGTTGCCATTCTCAGGTTTCTGAACATTAATTCTCGTCATGCAGTGCCTTTTCTCCAAGGTGTACTGTGCTTTAAAATAGTGAGGTGTGAGTATCTTAAGGTGTGTTCCCACAGTCAAATTGCAGGGTTTCAGCCAAGCAGAGCCAAGGACTGCATATTTACTTGGCACCACTTTGGCATTGATTTATTTGAGTTTTAAAGTTTGAAACATTGTTCAGTTGGAGCCTGTACACAGCATGAATGGTTCCATTATGTTTATGAATGTTACATTGTCCAGATATCGTTTGAAGTGTCTCCGACAGTGTAAAATGTTGGTTGCAGACCTCCTTTCCGGCACTTAATCAACAACTTGCATTTATATGGGGTCTTTTAATAGACGAAGATGACCAAAGCATTTTACAGGAATTTAAAAAAAAAAAAGGGTAAAATGTAACTGATTCAAACACTGATTCGAAGATATTATGACACTTGGAACACAGGTTAAAGGAGTAACTGCAAGGAAGGGGAAGGAATAGGAGCAGTTTCAGCAGAGAAGTTGAGAAGTTTTGATTTTGCTAAAAGAAGAATCAAGTGTTTTCGACCAGGAATGTGTAAGAACTATAACAATGCCGTCATCCTGGAGGCTTTTAAGGCTGGAGAGAAGTGGAAATAGGTAGAAAGAATCCCATGGCAGGATTTAAATGCAGATGGGGATTTAAATGTTTACTGGATTAAAGCCAGTTTAGATCAGAAGTGCCAAAGTATGAGAAGAAGTGACTGGCTCTCTAGTAAAGACCTATATATATTGACAATGTATTTCTTTTTTTCTCTGGATGAAATGGTTGCAAGTATAATTTTTTGATAAATAGGAGAAATTATATAATTGGAAATTATCTTGGATGGGTTGTACCCTTTGATCTGCATTTAAAAAGAATCAATCCTTGGATTTGTAACTGATGAAAGGGCCTGTCCCACTTACGCAATTTTTTTCGGCGACTTGCAGGCACCTGTCATAGTCGCAGCAGGTTGCCGAAAATTTTCAACATGTTGAAAATCCAGGGTGACGCCTGTTTGGTGGTGAGTAGTCGCCCAAAGAGTCATACCTATTTCTGGTCGCCGCTGGATTTTCAACACGTTGAACATTTTCGGCATCCTGCTGCGACTATGACGGGTGCCGGTAAGTCGCCTGAAAAATCGCGTAAGTGGGACAGGCCCTTTAGTGTATTTTGATTGTTTGTAATGATTGGTCTGTCCATTAATACGGTACGATTAATTGTACTTTTTTTTTCCTTTAAGTAGAAAGGCAACAAGGCCCACTGCATATTAGATAAAGATTTTAGAATTGTTATTTACAGAAGTCTTGGTATTGATTTTGCCAAATCGCTAACAATATACGGATGGTTTACTCAGCATTTAAAAAAAAAAGATCAGTTGATCAAATGGTCAATACTAATGAGCCATTCTCTTTCAGACGCCGTGGGAAGGTGGGCAGTATAAGCTTCGAATGCTGTTTAAGGATGACTACCCCTCATCGCCACCAAAGTGTAAGTGTACAGACAGTGCAGACATTTCTTGGGCAGATCTCTTGAGTGACCTGGTGAAACCCCTCAAAATGTTCTAGAGCTGGTTAGTCTAGGTGGGGGTAAAGGCTTGTTTCATTTTTTTTTTATCATTCTTTGTATAAATTGCAAATGGATCATTTCAATCATTCAATTCTTTGTATTTGCATACAATTCACAAAGTACGCAAAGAGTCTCCACGTATCTGGCCCCTACAAAGTAGTCGTTGGAGTCCTGATGGTCCCTCTTTGCTCTTGGCGCCCCCTGGGTCCCTCCTTTGTTCTCGGCAGCGTGGCCTAACTGCCTTTCCCTATCATACGGTTCACCAGTGAGCCGTCAGTCTCCTCGCCGTCCATTGGCCTTTGTGGGCGTCTCCCACATCGTCCTTGAAGGCGTGGGAGGTTACACCTACACCCCCCCTGACTTCCCCCTACCGGCCCTTTGTCCAGTGTCCGCCGATCCGATACTCTCCTCCCGGTGGTTAAAAATTAATGCTTTATCAGCATTTTGATCCGTTGGCACAGTTTAAAATTTAGGCGCCGCACTTGATTATTTTTCACGTCGCTTCAATTTTAATTGCTTGAATATAATTCTGGTAGTTCCTTAGAGAATTGTATTGTTGGGATGTTTGGGCCTTTGACACTTGTGAGTCCAGATAAATGGACCCCAAGCTTAATGGATTCTAGCTGGTGAATCTGTTGTGCAGAGTCCAATGGCGACATAATCTTGCTGACATTTCCCAGCACTTGTGTGGGGTGTTTCTCTTCTCCGGCATAGTTTGCCACATTTGCCCTGCTACAAGGGCAGTCATAAAATAAAATGTTATGGCTACAATGGTAAAGTTGCTTATTAAATTGTTTGCAATGTTTTGTGATTTTAAGTGGTTTTATTTTATTTTTCAAGTTGATTTTTATATGCTCATGATGGTCAGGCCAGAAGGGACCTTGATTATTGTGAGATATGGGGAGGGGGGGAGAGTTGTTATATTTGATATACTTGATTGTTATATTTCCTCAGCAGTGTTAAACAGTACAAGGCATGTTTATGAGAAAACAGAACTCCCCATTTATAATTCAAGGCCGTTTGAATCACAATTCCTTCTTTCCTCCCTCTCACCGTTGCTAATTAGCAAGCCTTTTTTCCCAGGGTAGAGGAATCAAGAACTAGAGGGCACGGGTAGAAGGCGAGAGGGGAAAGATTTGATTAGGAGGTAGACTAAAATGCTGGAGAAACTCAGCAGGTGAGGCAGCATCTATGGAGCGAAGGAAATAGGCAACGTTTCGGGCCGAAACCCTGCTTTCTCCTCCCCTTCTCTGCTCTCCCTCAGCCCACTGTCTCCGCCTCTTCCTTTCTTCTTCCCGCCCCACCCTTACATCAGTGAAGAAGGGTCTCGACCCGAAACGTTGCCTATTTCCTTCGCTCCATAGATGCTGCCTCACCCGCTGAGTTTCTCCAACATTTTTGTCTACCTTCGATTTTCCAGCATCTGCAGTTCCTTCTTAAACAGATTTGATTAGGACCTGAGGGGCATCTTTTTCCAACAGAGAGTGGGCGGAAAATGGAATGAACTGCCAGAGAAAGTAGTCGATGCAGATATAATACACTTTAAAATACATTTGGGCTGGTACATGGATAGGAAATGTTGGAGGAGTATGTGACAAACGCGGTCAAATGGGACTAGCTTAGATGGGGCATCATGGTCGGCGTGGACGAAGGGCCCGTTTTTGTGTTGAATGACTAACAATACTTGCAAGCTTGTTTTGATATCTCATTAATGAAAAGACTATGAACATAATCGTCAGCTCAGTGTTGACTGAGGTACAGCCCAGTGATTCATTCAACACAGTTTGAAAAGGAGCTGCTGAAGAGAGTAGAATTGAAAAAATATCAATAGATTGAATTGGGTAAATTACTTTTACAACAAATTAATAAAGTGGATGGAAACTAAACAAAAATTAGACTAGATTGAGAGTGGTGAATCTCTGGAATTCTCTGCCACAGAAGGTAGTTGAGGCCAGTTCATTGGCTATATTTAAGAGGGAGTTAGATGTGGCTAAGGGGATCAGGGGGTATGGAGAGAAGGCAGGTACGGGATACTGAGTTGGATGATCAGCCATGATCATATTGAATGGCGGTGCAGGCTCGAAGGGCCGAATGGCCTACTCCTGCACCTATTTTCTATGTTTCTATAAATCTCAGTCTCAGAAGCCGATGCATTAAAGCATGTCATCAGTGACGGAAATATCAAAAATAAATTGAATTGGATGAATTATGAAACCTATGTTCTGTTTTAATATAAAGAATTTTGTTAATAGTTTTCTTATAATTTTGGCTTTGCGCGAACATCTTGATTGATTTTGCATGAATAAGCATCTAACCTAAGTAAACAAACCATGTAACGAGTAGAGTTGAAATTGGCATTGATACAAACAGATAATGGACAGCCCTTTGTGATCAATTTTAGGGGCAATGTATTTTAAACGTGTATATTTTTAGGTGGGGCTGTCCCCTCATTCAACTATAAGATTGTAACTAACTTGCTCCTTGTCATGTTTAGTATGAAAATATAATAGTTTTGAATATGGACACTGTCAGAGTGTACCATTAATACAAAAATGTGTGAAGTAAATTTTTGATTTGCCATTCCAGTTGATATCTATTCAAGTCTGTTTAGTATTACTGGATTGTAAAGCCCAACTTTTTTTTAAAAATGCACAGCCAACTCCCAGGGGAAAAACATGTTTCAGGTTATGTAGATTAAAAACAAAACGTAGAAAGAACTTGGCAAGTCTAGCAGCACCTGTGGAGGTAAAAGGTTTGAATTGACGTTTTGGGTTGAGACCTTGCATCAGGACTGATGGGGACTGGAAGAATTGCCAATAAGTGACATTAAGGGTGGGATTAGAAACATAGAAAATAGGTGCAGTAGGAGGCCATTCGGCCCTTCAGTACCCCGTTCCTGCTTTCTGTTGTATTTGCTGCTTGCGATGTGGCCTCTCTACATTGATGAACCGAGTGTAGACTGGGCAACAATTTTAGATTTAGAGATAACATTGCGGAAACGGGCCTTTCGACCAACTGAGCCCACGCCATTCAGCAATCCCCATACACAAGCACTAGTCTACACACTAGGGACAATTTACAATTTTACCAAAGCCAATTAACCTACAAACCTGTGTGTCTTTGGAATGTGGGAGGAAACCGGAACACCCGGAGAAAACCCAAGCTGTCACAGGGAGAACGTACCAAATCCGTACAGACAGCACCCATAGTCGGGATCGAACCAGGAAACCCCCAATGCTGACCTCCAATCCATGCTCTCCTGTCCACCGAGTTGTTTCATCTTCTTATGTTCATCCCTCTCAGCCTCTCTCCCACTCCGTTTTTGAACTGTTTAAATATTGGCAATTTTTTCCTGTTCTTTCCCAGTCCTAACGCAGGGATGCTACTTGCTCCTTTAGTCTCCCGCAAATATTGCTTGACGTATAGTTCTTCCAGTGTTCTGCTTTTATTATAGATTTCAGCATCTGCAGTCTCTGCATTAGGACCAGTGGATACTGACTTTTCTTTTGTCAGTAAGATCTTCAAATGGGCTTTTAATGAAGGAAGCACAATGAGGAAGATGGTTGAAAAGTTCTTACCCCCCCCCCCCCACCACCACCACTACCACTCTTATTACTCGGCTTGTATACTCTGGTGTTTAGAAAGATGAGGGGGATCTTATTGAAACATATAAGATTATTCAGGGTTTGGGCACGCTAGAGGGAGGAAACGTGTTCCCGATGTTGGGGGGCTCCAGAACCAGGGGCCACAGTTTTTAAGAATAAGGGGTAAGCCATTTAGAACGGAGACGAGGAAACACTTTTTCTCACAGAGAGTTGTGAGTCTGTGGAATTCTCTGCCTCAGAGGGCGGTGGAGGCCGGTTCTCTGGATACTTTCAATAGAGAGCTAGATAGGGCTCTTAAAGATAGCGGAGTCAGGGGATATGGAGAGAAGGCAGGAACGGGGTACTGATTAGGAATGATCAGCCATGATCACATTGGATGGCGGTGCTGGCTCGAAGGGCCGAATGGCCTACTCCTGCACCTATTGTCTATTGTCTTATTAGTCTAGGACGATTCCTAACCTGAAACATCACCTATCGGAGATGCTGTCTGACTCACTGAATTACTCCAGCATTTTGTGTTTTTGGTTGAAGATGTAGGCATGCACTTAGAAGGGAATGTGAAAGTCTTGCCTATCTTTTATTTGGTTGTATTGGATCAGAAGAAATCTAGTACAAGGTGGGTTTATTATTTTAGCCCAGCCTTAGTCAACCTTGTGCATCTACCGTACAGTTAAATTTACAGGTTTTAAGGACGCATTTTTCTAAACTGTTCTCCAGGTAAATTTGAGCCGCCAATATTCCACCCGAATGTCTACCCCTCTGGAACGGTGTGTCTATCCATTCTGGAGGAGGACAAGGATTGGAGGCCAGCCATCACCATCAAGCAGGTCAGAAATCAGATTCACCTGACAAAAGTGGTTTTGTGGAGCTGCACCGGGTTCTTAACCTTCAACCATTGACCTGCGATCTGTTTTTCAACATAGATATTACTAGGAATTCAAGAACTTCTTAACGAGCCAAACATTCAAGACCCAGCACAAGCAGAAGCATACACAATCTACTGGTAAGTAGGAAAGCAAACAAATGCATGACTTGAGGAAACCCAGTTATCTTTCTCATCCAAATATATTAATCTGCGTTTAATCTCACTCGGGGGGGGGAAAAGGTGATTGAGAAATTGTTACACAAGGTATAATCTTGATCCAATGTTCAACCCTCTTAACTAAGGCTCCTAACCCTCCTAACTAACCCCCCTCCTAAGGGCAGCAAGGTGGCGCAGCGATAGAGCTATTGCTTCACAGCGCCAGAGACCCAGGTTCGATCCTGACGACGGGTGCTTGTCTGTACAGAGTTTGTACGTTCTCCCCGTGACCTGCGTGGATTTTCACAGTTTCTCTGTTTCCTCCCACACTCCAAAGACGTACATGTTTGTAGGTTAATTGGTTTTGTATAAATGTAGATTGTCCCTAGTGTGTGTAGAGCAGTGTTAATGTGCAGGGATTACTGATCGGTGCAGACTCGATGGGCCGAAGGGCCTGTTTTTCTGCTGTATCTCTAAACTAAACAAACTGAAATGGCACAAAGTTACATGCTTGGTAATCATGTATTGTCTTTCCGCTGACTGGTTAGCACGCAACAAAGGCCTTTCACTCTGTACATGTGACAATAAACTAAACTGATCATTAAATCATTAAAGCTGTATTAATGATCCTGGCCTATTTGGATTAATTGTTAAAGTATAAATTTGTATTTGCTGGGTGATAATTAAATACATTCTAAATAAATTTCCTGATTCTAGCTCTAGGAATATTTACAATTTAAATGTCTCTGCACTCTCTGGCTTCACCTGATACTCGCTCTAGCCAACTTAAAATGCTGCACACTTAATATTTCCATTGAATAAAATGGCATTAACTACGGATTATCCTGCGGAAATGTGATTTAATCTTTATACAGACTGAAAATAAACTGTTCAAAAAGATATATGGACTAGCATCATCTGATAACTGCCACCAAATGCATTACATAGTGCACAAGCACCTTGTGATTTAAGCCAGTTTGATTTATGTGCGTTTGGAATAACACGCTTGTTCCTTTAATACCAAAGCTTGATTACGCGCTCATGATTTTAAAATAATGTGCTCAAAGATACGGCCGACAGCATAGTTGGGTATATGTATAATTTGCCCACCTTTAAATTATGCACCACTTTTCAAGCAAGTAACCCTGACGTAAAATGCGTGTACTCTGTTTATCTATCCCTGATATTTTTTAAAAGATAGCCAAGACGGCATGTATATTGACACATAAATATTTAAAAGATTGATATGTGTAAGAAAGAACAGCAGATTCTGGTTTAAATCGATGGTAGACACAAAATGCTGGAGTAACTCAGTGGGTGAGGCAGCTTCTCTGGAGAGAAGGAATGGGTGACGTTTTCGGGTCGAGACCCTTCTTCAGACTGATGTCGGGGGATGCTGCCTCACCCGCTGAGTTACTCCAGCATTTTGTGTCTAAGTGCTATTGATAGGTGCACTCAGTATTTTCGGATCAGTGAAAATAGAGTGTTACATGGGGCGACTCTCTATTGGGCTTGGATGAGATTATCATCCTCCGTTTTACTTGTGTGTGGTACGGGTTCTGATTTTCCGCTCATGGATATGATTAAGGAAAGCTAGAGTGAGGCAGAGGCAAAATTCATCTGGCTGATGCTTGCTGGTTGTCTGCCAAAGGAAGCACAGTCACCTGGAGCCCAGCTGACTATTTTCTCTCAGACATGCAGCCGGATTTCAGGCAACCAGTATTTAGGGGTTTTTTTGTTTAGAGATATGGCGTAGAAACAGGCACTGAGTCCATGCCGAATATCGATCACCTCCTTGCACTAGTACCATGTTATCCCACTTTACCACTCCCAACACACCCACGTGTCTTTGAGATGTGGGGGGAAACCGAAGCACCCAGAGGAAGCCCGTGCGATCACAGGGAGAACGTGTAAACTCCAAAGAGACAGCACCCAAGGTCACCAATCGAACCTGGGTCTCTGGCACTGTGAGGCACCAGCTCCACCACTGTACTAGTTCTCGGGAGAATATTTGTGCATCTTCGTGCACCAAAACGAGATGGATTTGTTCATATGGCTTGTCTTGATTGATTGTATACATAAATATGGTTATTAAGATAGAAATGCTTGCTAAGATCTGTTCTGATTTCTGCAATTCCTTGTTCATCATTCACAGCCAGAACAGAGTAGAGTACGAGAAGCGAGTGCGAGCACAGGCCAAGAAATTTGCTCCAACATAAAAACCAAGCAACAACAGGATATGGATTTCTGACTGTCGGCTAAGAAAAGAAGGCACGCTATTCACATTTAGCAAGTTCCTGTTACAAGCAATTGGGAATCTCTGGGGGAAATAAATGCATCATTACTTGGACAGTTCCAGTTCATTAAAAAAAAAAAGAGGCAAATCATCTCGGCACGAAACGTGCTGTGTTTCTGTGGCGGCTGTATTAAAATGTTTAATTTATATTTAAAAAAATAGCCCTAATGCTCGATGGGTTGATTGGCTTTCAGTATAGCCAGAAGTTCAGGCTCCTATTTAATGTTGGCTGACTAGAAAAAATGCAGTTGGGTTTTTTTCAGCTTTCAACTGTGTGGTTTCCAGGCCTCTTTCTAAGCATCTCTAAGTTGTCAAGCTTTCAGGACTATTCATCGAGAGGAAGATTTTCCAAGAAGAAAGTGAGAACTATTTCATCTGTTTGCATACCATGATCTGCATTTTGCTCTTAATGCCGAGGCTATCTTAAATCCACAGTGGCCCTTTAAAAGAGACTTGACTCCTGTAATAAATGGTGTATTTTTAAAAAATAAGCTGTTAATAAAATGTTCTTTCTATATACCCATTCTCCAAAACGCATCCCATCCCAGCACGCACGTGATTGTGGGAGTTTGCCCTTTTTTAAAAACATCACTGTTTGTTGATTTCTTTGAAAGAACGTGAGTTAACCTGAACGGTTCATTGTCGGTGCAAGGGGCTGCAGATGCTGGTTTATAAAAACACACACACAAAGTGCTGGAGTAACCCAGCGGGTCAGGCAGCATCTCTGGAGGACCTGAATAGGCGACGTTTCAGACGTCAGCGGAAAGATCCCAACCTGAAACATCGCCTCTCCCACACCCTCCCAAAGATGCTGTCTAAACCGGCTGAGTTAATCCAGCACTTTGTGTTGCTTTTTTTCCTGAGCAATTCATTTTTGGTTCTCAGTAAGAGAAGCTCAGTATATGCACCCAGCTGCTGTGTGGTGTATTGGCTTATAACCTCAAACAAAATTTGGTGCTTATTCTTAAATGTGGTAGTTTGGCACATGTGAATTGTTTTGACCACAGCTCCCTGCATGGGTGCACTCTTGGCGCCTCATGTTTTGTCTTTGCTTTAGATTTCGTTCCCGTGCTTCTTTGGAATAGTTTGGAATAATGTTATTCTGTCCTCCTGTCCGGAAAGTGTAAGCGCATGTGCCACAGTTGTAAACAAAGATCTGGAATAAACAAAAAAAAAAAGGAATAAAGATACCATGTGCCATCTTAGTGCAGTTTAGTGGCTTTGCGAAGAGTTTTTTTAAGTGTAAAGCAGGGATTTTTAGAGAAAAAGGCTAACCATGTAGAAAAGTGCATGTTTAAGATTGGAATCTAGACTTTTGTATTTCACTTGGAAGAAGGGATTTTGCATCTGTTCTTGTTTTTTCATGTATTAGTAGTGAGAGAATTCCACAATAATCGTTTTAAGCAGTTATAACTCTTCCCCTGCAACTACTGCAAGGAATTTTTTTATTTTTTTTTATGTATCTAGTTACAATTTAATTGGATGTGGCGGTTCTCATAACACACTTCATGAAAGTTTTTTGGATTGAACCAGGTGTTAGTTTGGCATGCAGAGACAATGACGGGTCCCAATCCTTCCCATTGCATTTCTGTTCAGAGTGACGGTGGGTCTTTACTCGCGCTGTGCAGCATTATTCTGGTGTTTGATTCGAGGGAATAGAATTTGTAATTTTCAGGAAGGATTGGGAAACCGAGATGAAGAATTTTGTGAATTGTGTTGCATCTAAGAATTGCGTAAAATCCAACTCTCGCTGCAGGTTTAGAAAATCAGATCATTTGGGTGAGTCGGTTCGAGGGCGCCTGTTCTTTGGTGCCTTTCGGGCTTGTGTCTATCAGTTGGGTCGCCTGATTTCCATCCAGCTTTGTGCATTATGACTTCAGGGTCTGTGTTCTAAAGCCCTCTGATATTCAGATTAATAATAAATCTGTGATCTGGCTCAGTTATTAAAGATAGCATGGTGTAATTGTTGTATTTACATTTTGGGTGGCTTGATCTTGTTTGCTGGGAGACCATTTCTGCAAGTTAGTATTTTGATTTGAGGAGGGGGGGGGGGGGTGGGAGAGGAGTCTTTCTCTGGGTAAGTGTGTTGCTGGAAAGGCCAGTAAAATTGCAACCTGTGTAGCAAGGAGCATGATGCTGCTGTTTCATTCAGATACTACTGCCTCTGGCTTTGAAAGGGATTTGCGTAATCTTTCCCCCCCGCCCCCCCAAAATCCCATTGACAACACTATCTGTCCTACATCTGACACTGCAGGCACGTAAATAAAGTTAGCGACTGTTCCGTGAACGTTGGCTCTTAGCGAGAGTTTGCCCCTTGTCAAACATTACATCGGTTGAATGCACCTGTTGCCGCTGTATCTTAGGGTGAATTGGTGCAGGGTTGCGTGTTGGTTACGGAAATCCAGAATTGCCCACAGCTGTTGTCATGCTAGATGCCCTGACATGTGACTTTGTTCCATTGTGCATCGAGTGCTTCACTAGACAGGGAGTGAGTTGGTCCACCCTTTGCGTGAAATGAACCTGGATGGAGAATGCTATTCGGGAGAGTGCTCCTAGGATGGAACAAGCCCCCGATTGTGTGGTAACAAACATAAGGATGTCCAGACTTTGATTTTAATTCCTTGATGTGTGGTATGAGTGCCCTGAGCCAAAGGGATACAGTTTAAATTCCATTCGTATCAATGCAATTATCTCGTCCCATGCTCCTCGTGTTTTCTTTGTATACATTCCATAGGAAGCATTGGTTTCTGAATTTGTTGGTACTATTATTTTACCAATATGAGAGTTAAGTGATAATGCAATGTCTTGTGTGTTTGGCTTGCTGAAATTATTGGGTATCTCCTTTCATAATTTGCAAATGTGAATTAGACCACTGCGGCGGCGTGACTTGAGTTCCAAAGGTGTCCTTGAAACTTGATGGGAAGCAAGTGCCCATTGGAAAAAAAAATGTCACTTCTATTCACAAATACTTTGGACGGGTCTAAACGGGCATTTCACACTTGACCCCGGTCACTAGTGTTATATCCTTTTTTTTGACATAAGGTTTTTTTTTAAATTTTTGTACAGTGCTGAGCATCAAGTAATGTATGTAAAAAAAACGTGATGCTCATCACAAAGGCTTTGCTGTTTCCATAGATTTCAGCCAGCAACATGTGTTTCTTTCCACAGTCCAGTTTCGAGCAGCTGATTGCCTCGTGAACCTGTGGAATCGCGAGTTAAGGATGTTCTCTCTTTGATGCTGGTCAGATTTGTAATAATTTGGCACAGTAGTGCACTCACATGTACAGAGCCAAGAAGTGAAATTTTGTGGTGTAAATTTGAACATGCTGATTGCATGAAAGAAAAGGGAACGAGTGCTTTTTTAAAAAAAGTGTATTTATGGGGCATCTTCAGTTGGAAATTCCAGAAGGATGCAATTTACCTATAATATTGTGTTTGAAATTTAAGGGGATCTTTTTAAAAAATAGAAATAAAATGGCTTTTAGAGAACGAGGGCTAATCACCAGGGCCCACTTTATCTCTGCATTGATAACATTTAACTTGCAGTGAACTTCCTTAATTGACCCAGAACAGGCACTTGCTAAAGAAATTTTGAAAAAGAAGAAAAACTCCCTTGGAATACTGGTGCATCCATTTCTTTGTTTATATTTTTTGATGGATAAAGCAACAAAAAAAAACTAAAAAAAATTTTCAGCCAGTATTCCGGGGTAGTGTTGTAAACTTGTACAATACTTTTATATCTTTTTTTTTTTCACAAGTCCATTGGATTTTGAGTATGGAATTGGCAGGTCTTCAGAATACGTGCTGATTTTAATGTCCCCCAACCTTGCCTCCCTGGGAAAAGAAACAAAATCAAAAAAAATATATCGATGGTTGTAATGGTTGCCTCTTGCATGGCCACGTGTGGTTGGGATTCCTGGTCTGTTTCTCTTGTCTTGAATACGTCACCATCTCCTCATATTGCAAAATCAGACAACCGTGAAACTGGTAATTGCATTACCAGCACATCTTTGATCCTTTAATGTGCTCAGGGTGTTGTGAACTGTTTAATTAAAACTATAAAAACATGTCCTTGCATTCCCTATTTGCTTGTTTTTTTGTTTTGTTTTTTGCATCTTTTTAAAGTGGAATAAGTGGTATTTTAATGGAGTTCTTTAGCTATGTCATTCTATTCAGTTTACTTTTTACAGCAAGAACCAACTCTTGGTGTAAAGACATCTAAATAAAAATTAAGTACAGAATTCCAAGTCTGTAATAGGATTTTATAGAGTTATGTAGCTGTCTGAACTTCTAAATTTTAATTAAAATGTAGGTTTATACCTGGGTGCTTCATTTCCTCGTAGCTCTTTGAGTACTGATCTGCACTCAGTATGGCATGACAGGTGTGTCTTTATCATCTGATCCACACTAGTCGAGGCTGCGGCCGCTAACCTGGTTTGATTTGTTTCAGTTCTACAACATGAGATGCTGCATTTAATCGACATCTTGATAATAGTTTTTAGAAACCTGGCAAAGTACTAATGTATCATGTTTGGCCTAATATCTGAGGTGGTTTTCATCTGTACTTTTAAATATGGGTCCATTGATGTGCAGGTGGAATCCCATGTTTAATACGAAAACTATTTGAGCAATTGGTGATCACTGCATTCTTACACTTGGGGGGCATTTATTGTGTGTGTGATGTAAGGCTGTATTAGCTTTAGCACACAGATGCATCTGGAAAAGCAGACGCAGTTTGCTTCAGCAGATATCTTACACTGCTTCATTTGTTAAAACAAAATCAGAATTGGGGGCATGTTTTTTTTTAAATTGCTGGGTTAGCTCTTTATCCAGGTCATTGCTTGTTTTCGAGAGAACACTTTCAGAAATTTGTACAATTCTGTAATGTAATATGGTGACTTGTGCGACATTACTGACATAGAATCTGCCACCTTCCCAGGCACACTTCAGCGGGCCATGTTTGCTCTCCTTATCTCTTGCTTCCCGAAAAGGAAATTGAAATTGTAATATTGAAAAAGCAGCTCGAACAGCAAGAAAATGCGCTTGTTTAAAAATAAATTTCTAATGAATGGAAAGTTTTAAACGTGAAGAAATCATTCCACTGAGGCTTAAATCGCCTCTGAGCACCATGTACCATTGCAGCACACACCATTTCAATCACTGATACCTCTGTTTGTATGCTGTTTGTTAATGTATTTGTGTTTAGAAAAAGAAATTAAAAAGCAAAAAGTACAGAGTTTTCTTGGTCGTTTATGAATTATTGCGTGCATAACATGTTAGCTCCACTCTACAGTAACTGGTCGACATTGCTGAAGTGATGGGTTTACTGATGGCTAATGGCTTTGCCATGTGGCCAATACATGGAGTCATGGAATGGTAGAAACAGTTGGGCTTGGGAGGGGGGGGGAGTAAGCCCCTGTGCCACTTAGGAAACCTGAACGGAAACCTCTGGAGACTTTGCGCCCCACCCAAGGTTTCCGTGCAGTTCCCGGAGGTTTTTGTCAGTCTCCCTACCTGCTTCCACTACTTGCAACCACCTGCAACCTCCGGGAACCGCACGGAAACCTTGGGTGGGGCACAAAGTCTCCAGAGGTTTCCGTTCAGGTTTCCTAAGTGGGACAGAGGCATTGTAGAGTACCCAGGCAATGCTCGATTTCACCAAGTTAACAGTTGAGATGATTAAAGCATGTGTGTCTGGAGCAACAGGTGAAGTTTGCTTCAGCAGACATCTTCATCTGACGTGCACACTGCTTCATCATTTGTTAAAAAACAATCAACCAGAATTGGGGGCACAGCAGATCCGGCCTTATCCCCAGATTCACTGAAACCTCTGCTGGACCTTGTGGAGATGCAGTGAGAGAGTCTAATCCCTCATCAAGCCACCTGACCCACCTCCGTTACAACCCAGCGGTATAAATATTGATTTCTCTAATTTTGTAACCCTTGTATCCTCTCTCTCCATCCCTCATCTACCCTAGTCGTCACGGTCATCTAGTTTCACTGTGGTCCTGCTGAGCTTCATTGCGTGTTCAAGAAGGAACTGCAGATGCTGGAAAATCGAAGGTAGACAAAATTGCTGGAGAAACTCAGCGGGTGCAGCAGCATCTATGGAGCGAAGGAAATAGGCAACGTTTCGGCCCGAAATGTTGCCTATTTCCTTCGCTCCAAAGATGCTGCTGCACCCGCTGAGTTTCTCCAGCAATTGTATCCAACTCCACTGTTGTCTTTATGCTGACTGGATAGCACGCAGCAAAAGCCTTTCACTGTACCTCGCTACACGTGACAATAAACTCAACTGAATTGTTTGGGGGAACTGGATAAGAGACATGGCAAAGATATTGTCGCAGGATAGTGGACTTGATCCGAGACGCTGAATCTTACCGCTATCGTAAGGTGACACCCAGTAGATTTGAAGCAGCGATGCTCAGTGCTATCCAAAGACACTATAGTATCTTTCTATCTACCTAACCCTAACCCGAAGATACTATCTACCCCCTTTCAAAGTTGGTGTTTAGAGGCAAGGATGGGACTGCAACTGCTGGTTTAAACCGAAGATAGACTCAGCGGGTCAGGCAGCATCTCTGGAGAAAAGGATGGGCGACGTTTCCGGTCGAGACCCTTCTTCAGACTGAAAATAAAGAGTGGTGGGGGTGGAACTGGAGATAGGGAAAGGCCGGAACAAAGCAGGGCTGGCTATAAGATGACCAGTGAAGGGTGGAGCCCGTGATATCCATCTCACACGTGGGATGTTTGTCAGTCTGAAGAAGGGTGCCGAGACGAAACATCTTCTATTTCTTTATCTCTAGAGATGCTGCCTGACCCGCCGAGTTACTCCAGCACGTTGTGTCTTTCTTTGGTATAAACCAGCACCTGCAGTCTGAAGAAGGGTTTCGGCCCGAAACGTTGCCTTTTTCCTTCGCTCCATCGATGCTGCTGCACCCGCTGAGTTTCTCCATCTTTTTTGTGTACCTTCGATTTTCCAGCATCTGCAGTTCCTTCTTAAACACCTGCAGTTCCTTGTTGTTGCACTCGGAGTGTTTACCTCGGTTGCCGCGGCAACTGACGTTGCTTTCACTGTCATGGGTCCGGCTACCTGGGCGTCGGTTGGCGGAGGGAATGTAGCGAATCTCCTGACTTGACGATGTAACCACTTGACAAATGTAACAAACCCGAGCCGCTGCCACAGGTGGGACTAGAGCTGCCGGAGTTCCCACGCCCAACCTCTGAACACACATCAGCCGGGGACAGGACCGGCCGCAGTTCCTTCACCCAGCTCGCGAAATGGACCCAGCCACCGATTGCCCTCAGTTCCAAGGTCGGTTATTCTCAAAAGCCACGAATCTACCAAAAAAAAAAAAATGAAATGTGATTTTTTTTAAACTTACAAGAGTGAAAGTCAAAGATCTAACCGCTGTCCGCTCTTTCTTTTGCAGTCTCCGAAGTCATGAAACTGGCAGGTAACAACATTTTCATTTCTTGATTCGGAGCTCCTTTTGTTAAGCCGCGACACGTTGATGATCCCGAAGATAGACACAAAATGCTGGAGTAACTCGGGTCAGGCGCAGCATCTCTGGAGAGAAGGAATAGATAACGTTTCGGCTCGGAACCCTTGTTCAGACGCGGATCAGATTCAGATAAGGGTCTAAAGAAGGGTCTCGCCCCGAAATGTCACCTATTCCTTTTCTTCAGGGATGCTGCCCTTACCCGCTGAGTTTCTCCGGCATTTTGTGACGATCTTCAGCAAAAACCAGCATTTGCAGTTCCTTCGTACACATTTAGATGACAGTGTCGGTTCTCAGTCAGAGAGTTTAAGATCCTCTTGGTGACAAACTGATCCTACCGGACGGTACTGGTGGAGTGTTACAGTGTTGGAAATAGCTTCTTAAAATATGACGCCGAGGTCTCATCTGCACGGTTGGGTTAACGTAAAAACTCCCGTACACTATTTATTGTGATAAGACTTTGCCTTCCATCACAGTGAGGAGGAGATTCGCTGTGATGGATGTTTGTGTAAATTGTGTTGTGTCTTGGTTCTTTTTCTTGTGTGTATGACTGCAGAAACCAAATTTCGTTTGAACCTCAATGAGGTTCAAATGACAACAAATAAATTGTATCATTGTTAGGCAGAGCAAGAATGTATCCCTCACGTCCTGGCTAATTATGCATCTTCCTCGGTTCAATACCATTAACGCAGACCACCTTTACACGCTGTTGAAAATAGAAAAAAAACAACTCGCCAGACTGTAACATCAGAGGGTAATATCCCAGTGACCCCTTCCTCCACCCTAGTCGTTTTTACCAGTTCCACAGTTCTGTTGTTTTGTTCTTGCGATCACACCTGCCCTAGCCATCTAGACAATCCCTCCCAGCCTCCACCTGCACCACTGTTGTTGCCACATCCTCTGAGGCAGAGAATTCCACAGACTAAATTCCACCACTATCGTTTCTGCCACCACCCCTGGCAGCGCGTTCCAGGCACCCACCACCCTCTGTGTAAAAGACCTTGCTCCGCAAGTCTCCGTTAAACTTTATCCCTCTCAGCTTAAAGCTGTGGTCTCTAATCTTTCAAATCCCCACCCTGGGTAGAGTCCAGAGCCCCAAGAAGAACGTGCCAACTCCACACAGTCGGCAGCAGTGGTCAGAGGCAGAGGATTCCACAGACAATATTCCACAGTTACTCCAGCATTTTGTGTCTATCTTCAGTGTAAACCAGCATCTGCTGTTCCTTCCTACAAATCAACTTTAGAATAGTTTGTATTAAAAAATATATATATATTCCAGAGAAACTGATGAAAACGAAAGTGGCAGCAGCAAGCAGTTTCCCCGGTCGAAGCCTCTTTGGCACGACGTTGGACAGTCAAGGTTTGGACAAAGGTAAGGGGATGCATAACCCGACATTTTATTACCAGAGGATGTGGCAACAACAGTGGTGCAGCTGGTAGAGTTAGTTCAGTTTAGATACAGCACGGAAACAGGCCCCTCGGCCCACCGAGTTCGCGCCGACCTACGACCCCCGTACCGTTCAGTTGAGTTTATTGTCACGTGTACTGAGGTACAGTGAAAAGCTTTGTTATGTGCTAACCAGTCAGCAGAAAGACAACACGTGAATACAATCGATCCATTTATAGTGTATAGATGCATGATAAGGGAATAACAAAGGAGCAGGAGTAGGCCATTCGGCCCTTCGAGCCAGCACCACCATTCAATGTGATCATCGCTGATCATCCCCAATCAGTACCCCGTTCCTGCCTTCTCCCCATATCCCCAGACTCTGCTATCTTTAAGAGCCCTACCTAGCTCTCCCTTGAAAGTATCCAGAGAACCTGCCTCCACCGCCCTCTGAGGCAGAGAATTCCACAGACTCACCACTCTCTGTGAGAAAAAGTGTTTCCTCGTCTCCGTTCTA
This sequence comes from Amblyraja radiata, assembly GCF_010909765.2. Classification (NCBI taxonomy): domain Eukaryota; kingdom Metazoa; phylum Chordata; class Chondrichthyes; order Rajiformes; family Rajidae; genus Amblyraja; species Amblyraja radiata. Next base: position 3,927,377 of record NC_045993.1, on the reverse strand, counting down.
AATGGCTTACTCCTTATTCTTAAACTGTGGCCCCTGGTTCTGGACTCCCCCAACATCGGGGACATGTTTCCTGCCTCTAGCGTGTCCAAACCCTTAACAATCTTATATGTTTCAATAAGGTGTCCTCTCATCCTTCTGAACTCCAGAGTATACAAGCCCAGCCGCTCCATTCTCTCGGCATATGATAGTCCGAGGGTCATCAAAGAGGTAGATTAGATACACTGTAATAGTTCAGCACTGCTCTCAGGTTGTGGTAGGATGGTTCAGTTGCCTGATAACAGCTGGGAAGAAACTGTCCCCGGATCTGGAGGTGTGCGTTTTCACACTTCTGTATCTTTTGCCTGATGGGAGAGGGGAGAAGACGGAGTGGCCGGGGTGAGACTCGTCCTTGACACACTAACACTACCCTGCACACGCTAGGGACAATATACCATTTTTACCTGAGCCAATTAACCAACAAACCTGCACGTCTTTGGAGTGTGGGAAGAAACCAGTGCACCCGGAGAAAACCCACGCAGGTCACAGGGAGAATCTACAAACGCAAAGGTTTAAGGTGAACGGGGGGAGGATTTAACAGGAACCTGAGGCGGAAATTATTTCAATCAGAGGCTGGTGGGTATATGGAAAGAGCTGCTAGAAGTGATAGTTGAGGCTGGTACTCCAACGGCATTTAAAAGACCCTATGGTGTAGGGTGATGTTGGTCGGCACGGACTCTGTGGGCCGAAGGACCTGTTTCCACACTGTATCACTGTTGTGAATTTATGGAATTCCCTGCCACAGAGGGCAGTGGAGGCCAAGTCACTGGATGGATTTAAGAGAGAGTTAGATAGAGCTCTAGGGGCCAGTGGTGTCAAGGGATATGGGGAGAAGGCAGACACGGGTTATTGATAGGGGACGATCAGCCATGATCACAATGAATGGCGGTGCTGGCTCGAAGGGCCGAATGGCCTCCTCCTGCACCTATTGTCTATGTTTCTATTACAGGAATTTGAACTAGGTTCTCAACATTCAGTGGAAATTGAGTGAGCGAATGTGCAAATTGCACCCTAAATGATTTCAACTCTGGCTTGCAGACGTACCAGAGGAACACAGCCCTGATGCGTCCAGGTGTCGTTGTCAACCCGAGTCTCCGTTGGTGCAAGGGACAGAGAGAGACTGCAGGACGCAGCCAGTCCACACCCCCAAGTCTGGCCAACTGTGCCACGACCTTGTGAGGCGCCCAAGCTCGAAGGCGGGCTCTGCCGGGGGCGGGACGGCCACCCCGTGCGGCGGCTTGGCCAAGGAAGGGGCTTCCCCTTTCCCCCCGAAGAAGTCGCCCAAATCGCAGACCGGCAGCCCTGTCAGAAGCCTCGAGGGGAGCGCGACGTCCATGCAGGGGGAGCAGCCCGGCTCCCGATCGCCGATGTGTGAGACTCCAGACAGGCCGCCCTCTCGGGACCTGCAATGTCTAATCCCGAGAAACATCGAGCACAAGTTTAGGACCCACGTTGTGAATGAGGTCCTATCGGACGAAAAGGTTAGTGAAAAGACCTGTTTAGCTGACGTGGATGTGGAGAGGATGTTTCCACCAGCGGGGAGAGTGTAAGGCCAGAGACCAACAGTGGTACAGTGGGCCTATCCCACTTTCACGAACTAATTCACGATCTCTGACGAGTTTGCCCCTGACTCATATTCGCAGCATGGTCGTCGTGAGGTCGTAAGAAGTCGTAGGTAGGTCATAGCAGGTCGTGATGCTAGTCGTAGGTGCTCGTGGCAACAAGTAGGTCGGGGCGTTTTTTCAACATGATGAAAAATGCCCAGGAGTAAAAAAAGGTCGGGAATTAGGTCGTGAAAGTGGGACAGGCACAGTGCCTCAGACACCTGGGTTTTATCCTGACCACGGGTGCTGTCTGTGTGTGGAGTTTGTACGTTCTCCCTGTGACCGCGTGGGTTTTCTCCGGGTGCTCCGATTCTCTCCCACACTCCAAAGACATGCAGGTTTGCAGGTTAATTGGCCTCTGTAAATTGCCCCTGGAGTGTAGGAGGAGAAAGTGGGATAAGATAGAACATGGGTGACCTTATAGTTGGCGTGGACTTGGTGGGCCGAAGATTCTGCTTTCCCTTTAGTTTATATTTAAACTAAACTAAATTAAACAATATGTAGGAAGGAGCTGTGGATGCTGGTTAACACCGAAGATATACACAAAATGCTGGGGTAGCTCAGTGGGACAGGCAGCATCTTTGGAGAGAAGGAATGGGTGATGTTTAGGGTTGAAACCCTTCTTCACATTAAATAATACTCAACACTAAATACAAACTAAATAGTAACCACATATACTCAATCTGTGAATATTGTTACACAAGATCATAAGTAATAGGAGCAGAATTAGGCCATTGGGCCCATCAAGTCTACTCTGCCATTCAATCATGGTTGATTTATCTCTCCCTCCCAGCCCCATTCTCCTGCCTTCTCCCCATAACCTCTGACACCTGTACTAATCAAGAATCTATCTATCTCTGCCTTAAAGATAACCACTTACTTGGCCTCCACAGCCTCCTGTGGCAAAGGATTCCACAGATTCACCACCCTCTGACTAAAGAAATTCCTTCTCATCTCCTTCCTATAGGAATGTCCATTAATTCTGAGGCTATGCCCTGTAGTCCTAGACTCTCCCACCAGTGGAAACATCCTCTCCACATCCACTCTATCCAAGCCTTTCACTATTCAGTATCAATGAGGTCCCCCCTCATTCTTCTCATCTCCAGCGAGTACAGGCCCAGTGCCATCAAATGCTCATAAGTTAACCCACACATTCCTGGGATCATTCTTGGACCCTCTCCAGGGCCAGCACGTCCTTCCTCAGATTTTGTGCCCAAAATTGCTCACAATACTCCAAATGCGACCTGACCCAGCGCCTTATAGAGCCTCAGCATTACATCTCTACCAGAGTTCTGGCAAGCGACCAGAATCAGATGACATCCATGCTACACAAGCCCACAAGGTCTCACCCCTTATTAAACAAAGCGGAGGGAATGCTGTTTGGACTGTGTCCACCCTGACCTGCGTTTTATTGCTGTTCCCCTGAAGGTTAAGGAGTTCTTGTATAACAAAGAACATCCTGCAGGAACGCTGGATGCCAAGGACACCACAGTGGAGGCAGCAGAGAACATCATTGATGAGGCAAACATGTATGAACAAATTGGCTTTCCCCTGCGATGTAACATCTTCCCAGGTACTGCCCATTCTAACTAAAGCCCTTGGCTGAAAACATTCATAAAGTGTTCACTCTGATCTTCAGCTAATGCTAGTACAGCCAATCAAGTTACAGAGGAGTGGGAAAGATTGGAAAGTAAGTATATTCCAGTGTGAATAAGAATATATCTTGGATTGAAGGATTTGAGTATAGGAGCAGGGAGGTTCTTCTGCAGTTGTACAGGGCCTTGGTGAGACCACACCTAGAGTATTGTGTACAGTTTTGGTCTCCTAATCTGAGGAAAGACATTCTTGCCATAGAGGGAGTACAGAGAAGGTTCACCAGACTGATTCCTGGGATGGCAGGACTTTCATATGAAGAAAGAATGGATAGACTCGGCTTGTACTCGCTAGAATTTAGAAGATTGAGGGGGGATCTTATAGAAACGTACAAAATTCTTAAGGGGTTGGACAGGCTAGATGCAGGAAGATTGTTCCCGATGTAGGGGAAGTCCAGAACAAGGGGTCACAGTTTAAGGATAAGGGGGAAGTCTTTTAGGACCGAGATGAGAAAAACATTTTTCACACAGAGAGTGGTGAATCTGTGGAAGTCCCTGCCACAGAAAGTAGTTGAGGCCATATTGGCTATATTTAAGAGGGAGTTAGATGTGGCCCTTGTGGCTAAAGGGATCAGGGGGTATGGAGAGAAAGCAGGTACAGGATACTGAGTTGGATGATCAGCCATGATCATATTGAATGGCAGTGCAGGCTCGAAGGGCCGAATGGCCTAGTCCTGCACCTATTTTCTATGTTTCTATGTTTCTATCCCTATGTAAGGTGTTTTATTGACAGCATGTTGATTATTTGTAAAGTGCTAGATAAAGTCAAGTACTTAAAACCAGTGTGTCTATTAACTGTAAAACCATTAGGTATAGTGCAGGCAAGTAGTTTAAAACAGCAGGGATATTATCTTAATACCAGCAGAAATATTAAAACCAGTAGGTACATTATCCTTAACACCAGCAGATATATTAACCATAACACCACATGTATCTTGTCCTTTAAAACCAGTGGGCATATTAAAACCATCCCTGGGATGGCGGGACTGTCATATGAGGAAAGATTGAAAAGACTAGGCTTGTATTCACTGGAGTTTAGAAGGATGAGGGGCCACCTTATAAAAAAACATATAAAATTATAAAAGGATTGGACAAGCTAGATGCAGGAAAAATGGTCCCAATGTTGGGCGAGTCCAGAACCAGGGGGCCACAGTCTTATAATAAAGGGGAGGTCATTTAAGACTGAGGTGAGAAAATACTTTTTCACCCAGAGAGTTGTGAATTTGTGGAATTCCCTGCCACAGAGGGCAGTGGAGGCCAAGACACTGGATGGATTTAAGAGAGAGTTAGATAGAGCTCTAGGGGCTAGTGGAGTCAAGGGATATGGGGAGAAGGCAGGCACGGGTTATTGATAGGGGATGATCAGCCATGATCACAATGAATGGCGGTGCTGGCTTGAAGGGCCGAAGGGCCTCCTCCTGCACCTATTTTCTATGTTTCTATGATTCTAAATATATTGACCTCAAACCCAGCAAGTATATTGACCGTAAAACCAGCAGTTTCGTTGACCTTCAAAGAAGATGTATTGACAAAATCAACAGGTATATTAAAACATGCAAATATATTGACATTAAAGCCAGCTGGTATGATACCAGCAGGTATCATTTTTATTCAGGTAGATGGGAAAATGTTGATATCACGGTTAAAAAGGAAAGGAGGGAAATAGTCAGCAGGTCAGGCAGCGTCAATGGAGGAGAAAACAGGTCAGAAAAACTATCCCCGACCAGGGCCCTGCCATTCTGGGCCGAACATTTTAATTTGGATGAACTTCTGAGGAATTAATCGGGCTGTCGCTTTGGAAGGAATAGATCGGGGAGACGCACAGTCTCTTGCCCAGAGTAGGTGAATCGAGGACCAGAGGACACAGGTTTAAGATGAAGGGGAAAAGATTTAACAGAACCTGAGGGGTAATTTTTTCACACATAAAGTGGTGGTGGGTGTATGGAACAGGCTGCCAGAGGAGGTAGTTGTGGCAGGGACTACCCCAACAGTTAAAAAAACAGTCAGACAGGTGCATGGATAGGACAGGTTTGGAGGGATATGGGTCAAACATGGGCAGGTAGGACATGTAGATGGGACGTGTTGGGCGGTGTGGGCAAGTTGGGCCGAAAGGCTTGTTTCCACGCTGTGTCACTCTATGACTCTATAAGGCTTTATTATGTGTGAACCATCCTTGCGCAGGGAGTGGGGTCTGATGTGGATGCCTGTGTTGTTGTGACGCCAGGTTACTCGGGCTCCTGGAAGAGCGAGGCCCATTCCACCTACACCAAGGAGGTGTTTGAGCGGCATCGACGGGACCCCAAACAGTGGCACGGCCGAACATCGGATGATCTGAGTACGGCACTTGTATACCTTGCCTTGCGCGCGTCCTTGCCCGCTATCCAACCCCTCTGAGATCTGCCGGAAGCTGATGGGGGAAAGGTGGGATGGAAGGAGAACTCAGTTTCAGTTTAGTTTATTGCCACGTGTACCGAGGTACAGTGAAAAGCTTTTTTGTTGCGTGCTATCCAGTCAGCAGAAAGACAATACATGATTACAATCGATCTACTTACAGCGTACAGAAACATGATAATGGAATGACATTTAGTGTAAGGTAAAGCCAGCAATGTCCGATTGAGGATAGTCCAAGGGTTACCAAAGAGGTAGATAGCAGTGCAGCACTGCTCTCTGGTTGTGGTAGGATTCAGTTGCCTGATAACTGTTGGAAAGAAACTGTCCCTGAATCTGGTAGTGTGCATTTTCACACTTCACTAGCTTTTGCCTGTTTGGGAGAGGGGAGTATTGGGGAGTATTGTCTCTTTTTCTTGTGTTCTAATCCACACAAACTCCCCAGTCCCCTCCTGAAGGCAGTCAACCCTTTGTTGGATGGTCACAAAAAGCTGGAGTAACTCAGCGGGTCAGACAGCATCTCTGGAGAAAAGGAATAGGTGACGTTTCGGGTCGGGACCCTGTTAGGCTTTGTTCCAAGCGAAAGGATATTTTTAAGGCAGAGATGGATAGATTCTTGACGAGTACAGTTGTCAGGGGTTATGGGGAGAAGGCAGGAGAATGGGGTCAGGAGGGAGAGATAGATCAGCCATGATTAAATTGTGGAGTAGACTTGATGGGCTGAATGGCCTCATTCTGCTCCTATCACTTATGAACATGAACGCTGCCAATAATTCTTCAACCCATGATCCTTACTCTAAGATGGACACAAAGTGCTGGAGTATTCAGTGGGTCAGAAAGCAAGTCTGGAGGGTCATCATCCAACATCATCAGAAGGGTCTCGACCCCAAACCTCACCCATTCCTTCTCTCCAGAGATGCTGCCTGTCCTGCTGAGTTACTCCAGCTTTTCGCGTCTATCTTTGGTTTAAACCAGCATCCGTAGTTCCTTGTGTAGGAGTTACTCCAGCTTTTGTGCCTATCCGTAGTTTCTTCCAACACATCCTCACTCGAATACCCACACAAAACTCAGTGTATGAAAACACAGTACACTGTAAACACTCTAATAATCACTCTGTAAACACACACACATTCATATATATATATACCAGTCACCCTCCACACACACTAACCACACCCCCCACACCTCCCCGCACTAACCACACCTACACATACTAACCACCCCCCACACACACTAGCCACCGCCCACACACACTAGCCACCCCCCACACACTAACCACACCTCCCCGCACACACACACACTCCCCGCACACACACACACTAACCACCCCCACACACACTAACCAGCCCCCACACACACTAACCACCCCCCACACACACACTAACCACCCCCCACGCACACACTAACCACCCCCACACACACTAGCCACCCCCCGACACGCTAACCACACCTCCCCGCGCACACACACACACTAACCAGCCCTCTTGATATTATATTAATATTATTCATTCGCTCCGTTTACCCCACCCACTCACTCTTAGCCCCCAACTCGCAGGCGCGCTAGAGAGGGAGAGGGAGGGGGTAGAGAGAGAGGGCAGAGAGAGAATATATGGTGGCTGCGCCACCATGCCGCCCTGTTTCTCGGGAACTGAACCGTCCCGTTACCCAAAGACTACCTGTATAGTTTGATCAAGATAGTTGAATTGCAAGTTTAAGCCCTGATTACTAGCAAGGTTGTGTGCATCTTTTAGGTCACTGGATTGCCATGAACGTCATTCACCAGAGAGTCAAGAAAGCGTTAGCGGAGCTGGAGAAAAAATCGGACAGTTAATAGCACCATTGAGGATATTAAAACAATGAAATAAAATCAACTTTAGTCCTTTGTGTGGAAAGTATAAAATTCCTGGAGAATAGTCTCGTATTGTAATAAAATATTTTGAACGAGTACGGTTTTAAGTAAGAGCCGGCAAGGAACGGTGTGTGAGCCAATGTCACGAGCTGAGATAATTTTGCCCCTGAACCTCGTTCATAAGCTCATAAATGATAGGAGCAGAATTAGGTCATTCGGCCCGTCAAGCCTACTCTGCCATGCAATGATGGCTGATCTATCTCTCCCTCCTAACCCCATTCTCCTGCCTTCTCCCCATAACCTCTGACACCCGCACTAATCAAGAATCAATCTATCTCTGCCTGATGTGGCAAAAAAAAGATCCACAGATTCACCACCCTATGACTAAAGAAATTCCTCCTCATCTTCCGAAAAGAATGTCCTTTAATTCATAGGCTATGACCTCTAGTCACAAGATAGACACGAAAAGCTGGAGTAGCTCAGCGGGTCAGACAGCATCTTTGGATAAAAGGTAGAGGAGATATTTCGGGTTGAGACAGTCTGAATAAGAGTCTCGACCCAAAACGTCATCTAATCCTCTTCTCCAGAGATGCTGCCTGTCCTGCTGAGTTATTCCACCTTTTTGTCTCTGTCTTTGGTTTAAACCAGCATCTGAAATTCCTTCCTACACATTTAGTGTGTAGGGGATCAGATCTCATGGCTTTGAGTATTTTGAAAAGGTTGAGGAGGGCAGGACAGTAGACACTGACTATATGGACTTCAGCAAGGCCTTTGCTAAATTTTGAAAGTTGGCGGCCCTTAAGGTTAGATCACATGGGATCCAGCGAGAGCTAGGTAACTGGATACGTAATTAGCTTAATGGTGAGATGCAAAGATCCTATGGTAAGAAGCAGAAGGTAACTGGAGTGCAGTACCGTGTAAGTCCACCATAACTTCAGAGATATGCAGTGGAAACAGGCCCTTTGGCCCATTAGTCCGAGTCGACCAACGATCACTTCGAACACTCGCACTATCCTAGCATCAAGGGATAATGGTTACAATTTACAGAAGCCATCAGCCCTACAAACCTGCATGTGTTTGGCCATGCAGTAGGAAACCGGGGCACCCGGCGAAAACCATGCGGTCACAGGGAGAATATACAAACTCCGTACAGACAGCACCTGTAGTAAGGATCGAACTGGGGTCTCTGGCGCTGTGAGGCAGCAACTCTGCCACTGTGCCGCCCTTAAACATAGAAACAGAGAAAATAGGTGCAGGAGTAGGCCATTCGGCCCTTCGAGCCTGCACCGCCATTCAATATGATCATGGCTGATCATTCAACTCAGTATCCTGTACCTGCCTTCTCTCCATACCCCCTGATCCCTTTAGCCACAAGGGCCACATCTAACTCCCTCTTAAATATAGCCAATGAACTGGCCTCAATTACTTTCTGTGGCAGAGAATTCCACAGATTCACCACCCTCTGTGTGAATTTTTTTCTCTCATCTCGGTCTCCCTTATCCTTAAAATGTGACACCTTGTTCTGGACTTCCCCAACATCGGGAACAATCTTCTTGCATCTAGCCTGTCCAGCCCCTTAAGAATTTTGTAACATCCTTTACCATCTACTAGAGAGTGCAGTTTTATTTCACACTAAAGGCAACATCTCTTGACATTACAACACACCTTCGAGAGGACCCCTTGCCTTATTCTGTTCTCAAACCTCTGTAGTGGGACTTGAATTCAGACGACAGTCCCCTGGGTGACGACTTCTTTTGGAGATGGGGGTCAACATCTGGTTGAGGGGGTGTGTTGGCGGTGGGCTGGCGCGGGGACGATATTTCACGGTCACTCTACCCGTTCTGCTGTTTCAAGGTGCCCGGAGCGACACGCCGCCGGCCCGCCAGAGGTTGTCAAGAAACCTCCAACTTTACGTGGAGGAGCAGACCAAGTACACGCCGGCCTGTCCCCAGCTCAGCAAGCCCCGCGTGAAGGCAGGCACGGAGCAGCCAGGTCAACGGAAGAAAGCCGCTGCAGAGCCACCGACAACGGTCCCGAAGACCAACAGGCCAGACGCTAACCCAGAGGCCGCGCTGTTTCTGGAGCGCGGAGAGGAACACAAAACCACAGCTGGTCGGGATGAGAAAAAGGACGAGACATTCTGGGACTTTTACGACCAATCTTTGGAGTCGGTGTAAACCTGATACAAGCAGTTACGGTGGAGTTGCTGCCTTACAGCAAATGCAGCGCCGGGGATCCCGATTACAGGTGCTGTCTGTACGGAGTTTGCACGTTCTCCCCGTGACCTGCGTGGGTTTTCTCAGAGATCTACGGTTTCCTCCCATATTCCAAAGAGGTGCAGGTTTGTAGGTTAATTGGCTTGGTAAATGTTTTTAAAAAATTGTCCCTAGTGGGTGTAGGATAGTTAATGTGCGGGGATCGCTGGTCGGCACGTACCCGGTGGGCCGAAGGGCCTGTTTCCGTGCTGTATCTCCAAAGTTTGATAGGCACATTTAACCTCAAGAGTCACAGCTGCCTTATTTAAAACTAAAATCGACCCAGTACTTTGTGTCTTATCATGTATACTGCTTACACTGCAGCTTCATGCAAAGCAAGGACTTTCATTGCACACAGGGATACATGACAATAAACTAACCGGAATCTGAATGCAGGAAAAATGTTCCCAATGTGGGGCGAGTCCAGAACCAGGGGCCACAGTCTTAGAATAAAGGGGAGGTCATTTAAGACTGAGGTAAGTAAAAACTTTTTCACACAGAGAGTTGTGAATTTGTGGAATTCCCTGCCACAGAGGGCAGTGGAGGCCAAGTCACTGGATGGGTTTAAGAGAGAGTTAGATAGAGCTCTAGGGGCTAGTGGAGTCAAGGGATATGGGGAGAAGGCAGGCACAGGTTATTAATAGGGGACGATCATCCGTGATCACAATGAATGGCGGTGCTGGCTCGAAGGGCCGAATGGCCTCCCCCTGCGCCTATTCTCTATGTTTCTATGAATGGAACCTTGTCCGACCTGTTAAAAAAAATGGCAGTTGGGGGCAGTCTTGTATATCATTCCACATCAATGATGTTGATGTATGATTCAATGATGTATTATGTGTGTGTGTGTGTGTGTGTGTGTGTGTGTGTGTCTGTGTGTCTGTGTGTCTGTCTGTCTGTCTGTCTATCTATTGAATAGGAGAGTTGTGTGTGCTTTGAAAGAGTATGACGACTGATTGGACCACAATCTCAGCAGGAGTTTAAACAATGTCCACAATCTCAGCAGGAGTTTAAAGACTCAACACCTGTACTGTCCCAGGTGTGGACACCAATATATCAGCGAGACCAAGCCCAAGCTCAGCGATCGTTTCGCCGAACACCTCCGCTCGGCCCGCCTAAACCTACGTGATCTCCCGGTTGCCAGACACTTTAACTCGCCCTCCCATTCCCACACTGACCTTTCTGTCCTGGGCCTCCCCCACTGTCAGAGTGAGGCCCAGCGCAAATTGGAGGAACAGCGCCTCATATTTCGCTTGGGCAGCGGTATGAACATTGACTCAGTCTGAAGAAGGGTCTCGAACCGAAACGTCACCTATTCCTTCTCTCCAGAGATGCTGTTTGTCCCGCTGAGTTAAGTTTTAAGTTTAAATTTAAGTTAATTGGCCAAGTATTCACATACAATGAATTTGCCTTGGTGCTCCGCCCGCAAGTGACAACATGACATACAGCGACAGTTAAGAATGATACATTAAACATTCAGCTTACCCCAGCTTGTTGTGTCTTTCTTATGAACATTGACTCCTCTAACTTGAAGTAACCCTGTTGCTTTCCCTCTCTCAGCTTGGGAGGGGGGCGGAAACTGACGGCAACGTGACGCTAGCGGGGCGGAAGCTGACGGCAACGTGACGCGAGGGGGGGCGGAATCTGACGGCGACGTGACGCTAGCGGGGCGGAAGCTGACGGCGACGTGACGCGAGGGGGCGGAATCTGACGGCGAGGTGACGCTAGCGGGGCGGAAGCTGACGGCGACGTGACGCGAGGGGGGCGGAAGCTGACGGCAACGTGACGCGATGGGGGGACGGGATCTGAGGGCGACGTGACGCGATGGGGGCGGAATCTGACGGCGACGTGACGCTAGCGGGGCGGAAGCTGACGGCGACGTGACGCGAGGGGGGCGGAATCTGAGGGCGACGTGACGCTAGCGGGGCGGAAGCTGAGGGCCACGTGACGCTAGCGGGGCGGAATCTGACGGCAACGTGACGCTAGCGGGGCGGAAGCTGAGGGCGACGTGACGCGAGGGGGGCGGAAGCTGACGGCGACGTGACGCGAGGGGGGCGGAATCTGACGGCGAGGGGGCGGGGCGAGTGGTGTCTGTCGCAAGCAAAGATCGCAAGCGCGCCCCGATTGGCGGGGTCTGACGTCCATCAACGCCAGGGGGCGGGGCAATCGGCTGACGCGTTGCGATGGTCGGGGCGGGCTGCCAATCAGCGGGAGGGGGGTGGGCTCTTAGCGACTGCGCGACCCGATTGGCGCGGGATCGACGTCATTCAACGGGAGGGGGCGGGGGCAAGATGACGTCGACGCGCCGCCAGGGGGGGGAGGAGAGGCGACGCGACGGGACGGCACGGCAGCTGAAGATGGCGGAGGGGAAGGAGCCGAATAACAAGTGGGTTCGGCTCAATGTCGGCGGCACGCACTTCCTCACCACCCGGCAGACCCTGTGCCGCGAGGAGAAGTCCTTCCTCTACCGCCTGTGCCAGGAGGAGGGCGAGCTGCTGTCTGACCGGGTGAGCAAAGCGGCCTGGGCCCGGTGGCCGGGACTTGGGGGGGCGGTGAGGACAGAGGAGGGTCGGGGTGTGAAGGCCCGGCCTAAGGGGGGCTGGGTTAATGGGGAGAGGGGTAGAGTCTGGTGATTGGGGTAAAGCCTGGGTACATGGTCCTGCCTTGTTGGCAAGGTTTGAACTGAGGGGCAAATGCAGGTGAATTTAATTCCTACACAGCCATCAGGCTGTTAAACACTACAACATATAATATAATATATCTTTTATTGTCATTGCACGTCAGTGCAACGAGATTTAGTATGCAGCTCCACTGATGTACACATCAAACTAACTCTGAACTACATAGGCTATTTTTTGTTATTATTGCACTATTTTACATATATATAGCCAATGCTATTATTATGGTGAGTCTGTGGAATTCTCTGCCTCAGAGGGCGGTGGAGGCCGGTTCTCTGGATGCTTTCAAGAGAGAGCTAGATAGGGCTCTTAAAGATAGCGGAGTCAGGGGATATGGGGAGAAGGCAGGAACGGGGTACTGACTGGGGATGATCAGCCATGATCACATTGAATGGGCCCAGGCTCGAAGGGCCCAGGCTCGAAGGGCCGAATGGCCTACTCCTGCACCTATTGTCTATTGTATAGGTTATATATATCATTGTACATACACACAATAATGTATAGGGATTGAAGTGGCATGGTGCTTGGGGAAGAATGGGGGCATGGGCCCAGCTTGCCAAGGTTTGAACTGGGGGCAAATTTAGGTCGTTTATGGGCTGAATAGGTGAGGGGTGTGAAGGTACTGGGCATAACTGCAGAGAGATACACAACAGAAAGGAGAACAAGAAAGAGAAATGAAATGCAAATAGAAACCCCATTCGCTAGGACAGATATTTATAAGAACTCATTCTTTGTAAGAACCGTAAGGGAATGGAATAAACCAAACAACAATATAGTCAAAACTCAGCGGGTGCAGCAGCATCTATGGAGCGAAGGAAATAGGCGACGTTTCGGGCCAAAATCCTTCTTCAGACGTTTCGGGCCAAAACCCTTCTTCAGACTGAAGAAGGGTTTTGGCCCGAAACGTTGCCTATTTCCTTCGCTCCATAGATGCTGCTGCACCCGCTGAGTTTCTCCAGCATTTTTGTGTACCTTCGATCTTCCAGCATCTGCAGTTCCTTCTTGAACAATATAGTCAAATCACCTTCACTAGACAGTTTTAAGGGGGCACTAACAGCACGTTAATATGCACAACACATCCAAGTTGGCGATATACAGAGTATTGCCCTGCCGACTACAAATTCAGAAGGTTCAGAAGGTATGGGGGGGAAGGGGGGGGGGGTGATTGGGGAAAGGTGTGGGGTTATTGGGGGCATAAAGCCCGGCTTGATGTTAATGATTGAACTGAGGGACAAATGCAGGTTGTGAGGGGGTGAGAAGACACAGACTAGGTGGGCTGGGGATTGAAGAGGCATGATGGTTGGGGAAATGAGGGGTGGATGAAGTTGTAGGGGGCATGGATCCGGCTTACATTACAATACAATACAATCAGTTTTATTCGACACTGTATTTGCCAGCAGTGGTAAAATGAAAAAGAACACACAAAAACACAATCAAAATTTAACACAAACATCCACCACAGCATTCATCACTGTGGTGGAAGGCACAAAATTTGGCCAGTCCTCCATTTTCCCCCGTGGTCAGGGGTGTGAAGGCAATGCTGCCTGACCCGCTGAGTTACTCCAGTATTTTGTGTCAATCTTTAGAGAAAACCAGCATCTGCAGTTTGTTCCTACACAATGCTCTTGATTGCTATTGGAGTATGACATGCTGTCAAGCTTGTCCTAGATTGGGCACTAAGATAAAGATCTCTTTTCTTGGTAGGGGATTTGAATCTACAATCCTGGATTAGACCAATCAATTTGTCAAGAGAATTATAGTTGTTGACTTGGTAGACTCTGGTGTTTATGTGGACTGTGATTTATTCTAATACTGCTTTGTTAGTTACTGCCCTGCTGCAGCCTCTCCTAAGGATTTATCTGTCACTTGTTCTTTTGATCATTTAGTTTCCTGGAACTCTTGCAATTCCTCCACTGTTCCTTTGTGAATATGTTGTTCCTGCATCAATTACTGTTGCTGGTGTTCCAGCCATCTCTCGGGTGTGATTAATTCTCCTAGCTGTCAAGAACTGTACTCCACCTGTATTTTCTCGATCATTCACGTGTAGGAAGGACCTGCAGATGCTGGTTTACACTGAAGATAGACACAAAATGCTGGAGTAACTCAGCGGGACAGGCAGCATCCCTGGAGAGAAGGAATGGGTGACGTTTTGGGTCGAAACTGCAGTCTGAGGAAAGGTCTCAACCCGAAACGTCACCCAATCCTTCTCTCCAGAGATGCTGCCTGGCCCGCTGAGTTACTCCAGCATTTTGTGTCTACCTTCAGTGAAGTTAGCAGGATGACTAGGATGGGGAAGGGACGGGGAGATGTGGGGAAGCAAGGGGTTATTTGGAATTGGAGAAAACAATATTCATACTGCCGGGTTGTAAGCTGCCCAAGTGAAATATGAGGTGCTGTTCCTCCAATTTGCATGTGGCCTTGCTCTGACAGTGGAGGAGGCCTAGGCTGCTCCTCCAAGAATGGGTTGCTGTGATGTGCTGATCTCCAGCATTTTGCATCTATCTTCTCTATCATTTATCTGTTTCGAGAATGTCTGACCTGCAATGGAAGTGTATTCATTTTCAAGCACTGGGGTGTGGGTACAGTGTTTGTTTTGGATTAGTGGAAAGCCACACATGTAGGTGGGAAAGGGTTAAGAGGGGAAAAAAATGTTGAATATCAAAACAGTAAAGCGAGGCAGGAGCATTACGAAAATAAACATGATAGATGCGGATCCAATGCTCCCGAAGACTATCCGATATTTTAAATTCTCCTATGTGGCGCAGAACAAACACTACCATTTGACTTTAGGCTTTAGGGATACAGCTCGGAAACGGGCCCTTCAGCCCACCGAGTCCGCGCTAACCAACGATCACCCCATACGCTATCACTATCCTACACACTCGGGACAGTTAACAATTTGTTTAACCAAAGCCAATGAACCTACAAGCATGTATGTCTTTATTTATTTATTATTTTTACAATAGGTGCAGGAGTAGGCCATTTGGCCCTTCGAGCCAGCATCGCCATACAATGTGATCATGGCTGATCATCCCCAATCAGCACCCCGTTCCTGCCTTCTCCCCATATCCCCTGCGCTATTTTTAAGAGCCCTATCTAGCTCTCTCTTGAAAGCATGCAGAGAACCTGCCTCCACCGCCCTCTGAGGCAGAGAATTCCACAGACTCACCACTCTCTGTGAGAAAAAGTGTTTCCTCGCCTCTGTTCTAAATGGCTTACTCAAGCATGGCATACAAGCATGTATGTTTTGGAGTGTGGGAGGAAACTGCAGCACTTGGAGAAAGCTCACATGGTCATGGGGAGTATGAACAAATTTGTTACTGACAGAATTGAACCCGGATCTCTGACGTTGTAAGGCAGCAACTCTACTGCTGCGCCACTGTTCCGCCCTAAAGAGAGGTTCCTGTAAAGGGAACATTTTGTGTTCTCACTTGCAGTCGAGCTGGTACTGGTTTCATGAATGCCTGCTAGTCACCTGATGGCGAGTGTCATTTGGCTGTGTGGGACTTGGTTTATTATTGTCACGTGCACTGAGGTACAGTAACAAGCTTTGTTTTGCATGCTATTCATATAGATCGGATATACCATACATACAATCAGTTCAAACTCAAGTACAATCGGTGTTTGCTCGAGCAAAGGGGAAGATACAGAGTTTATAGGATATAGTTCTCAACATTGCAGCACACCAGTTCCTTAAGACAAAGTCCAATGCCAATGGGGTGGAAGTGAATTGAACAGTACTCTAGCTTACAAGATACATCTATTTGTCACATGTGCCAGTTGGCACAGTGAAATGTGATTACCATACAGCCATGCAATAAAAATAAAGAACACAACACACGATAGAATTCAACATAAAAACATCCCCACACAGCAGAATCAAAGTTTCCCACTGTGAGGGAAGGCACCAAAGTCAGTCTCTTCCTCTAATGTTCCCCAATGTTCACCCGTGGTCGGGGCCTCCCCGAGCCCTCCGCAGTCGCTGCTACGGGCGGCCCGATGTTCAGGCCCGCTCGCTGGGGTGATGTAAGGATATATAGAAAGACTGTTCAGACGCTTAATAACAGAGGGGAAGAAGTTGTTATTGATTCCGGTGGTGTGTACCTTCTTCCAGACGGGAGCAGAGAGACGAAGGAATAACCGGGGTATGACAAGTCTTTGATTATGTTGGCAGTGTGAAGTGTAGATGGCTTCAATGGTGGTAAGTCTGGTATGTGTGATGGACTGGGCTACATCTACAGCACTCTGCAATTTCTTGGGTTATGGACGGAATAGCAATCCAGACGAAAGTATTTTCAGAGCAGAAGACTGCAGATTCTGGATGTCTGGACACATGAAAAATACACTGGCTGACTAATGCACTTAAGAGAGATTATCTGGTGCAGGGTTTAAGAAGGAACTGCAGATGCTGGAAAATCAAAGGTAGACAAAAGTGCTGGAGAAACTCAGCGGGTGCAGCAGCATCTATGGAGCGAAGGAAATAGGCAACGTTTCGGGCTGAAACCCTTCTTCAGACTTTGTACAGTAGTCCTAAAATAGTCTCCTCCCCTGGCGTAAGATTATATTTGGTGTATTGGGTTGTTGTGAGGCTTTTGTTAGGTCTACCCAGTCCAATTGCCCTCTGCGGTTGGGAGATTATACGTTTCTTTAGCTTTGCGTGGGGATGGGGTGAAGTGTTTTTAAATTTGGTGCGTGATGAATGGAAATGCACTGTACAAATGCCAATGTATTGCACTGGCAAACCTCCGGTGTGTCAGATGTTACATAAAGAAAATAAGTGATGCAAAGCACATTGTGTTGTGCAAGTGTTGGTGTCAGTGCATTAAATACAGCAAGTAATGGCAATCTGTTTGTTGTTGGGGACTTCTGCTGCACACTTTGCATGCCTGTGCATTCAAATAGCTGTTTACCAGTAAAGTTGAACAGACCTGCATCCATTACTACACGGCAAGGCTGACCTGTATATCATCTTTTGATAGACAAAGTGCTGGAGTATCTCAGCGGGTCAGGCAGCATCTCTGGAGACAAAGGATCGGTGCTGTTTTGGGCTGGTCCCCTTCTGCTGCCCGACCTGCTGAGTTACTCCAGCACTTTGAGTCTATCTTTGATATATATCAGTAGAGGAAGGTGTGGGGGGGGAGAAGAGATTTAATTGGAACCCGAGGTGTAACTCTTTCACAGGTGGTGAATGGTGGTGGGTGTATAGGACGAGCTGCTGGAGGAGGTTGTTGAGGCAGGTGCTATCGCAACATTTAAGGAACATTGAGACAGGTACGTGGATAGGACAGGTTTGTAAGGATATGGGCCAAGCACAGGCAGGTGGGACTAGTATAGATGGAACATGTTGTCCGGTGTGGGCAAGTTGTGGCTGTTTCCACAACAGTAAGACTCTATAACTCTAATTGCCGTTCCTTCCTACACATGGTCCATCTTTTTGTTGGATAGCGGATTCAAAAATAGTAAAATCTTGACTTTATTCCTCAGGACGAGACGGGGGCCTACCTGATTGACCGGGATCCCACCTATTTTGGGCCAATATTGAATTATCTCCGACATGGCAAACTTGTCGTCAACAAGGAACTGGCAGAGGAAGGTGAGTTGTTCAGTTCTTTCATTGTCACTTTGGAACATAGGAATTGGTTGCTCCACTGTTCAGTGAGAGGTTCCTGCATCCTGACCCAATCTACCCATCTTGGCAACATGCACTGAAGAGCAAAGGTCTACTGCTCACTGATTTAACATGTAAGTTGATGCATTTTGGAAATGAAAGTTGCATTGTTTTGTTTTGCTATATGTTACAGATATGGATCTTAAAATTCTTTGCAACCCCAGTTCTATCATAATACACATGTCTATCCAGTTTTTAACTGAAATGGAATAATCTCGGATTATGTTGAACCATCCAATGAACCTGTGGATATCTTCTGCGCTACATATAATCTCAACTATCTTAAAAAAAAATTCAGCTCCTACTCGGTGTACAAAATCTTCACGGAGACATGTAAATAACGACAAATTCAAGGTGTCACCCCCTGTAAATGCGGACAAATTTATGGTGGACCCCCCCCACCGTAAACACCAACAGGTTCACAGTGCCCCTCCTGCAAATACTGTCAAGTTAAAGGTGCCCTCCCCAATAAATACTGATGTTTAAGGCTCCCCTTGTAAATACTGACATTCACTAGGTGCCCCCCCGGAAATACTCTCAAGTTCAAGGCAACCCCCTGTAAATATTTGGGTTCAAGATGCCCCCTGTAAATACACGTTTGAAATGCCCTTCCCTGTGAATATTCACTAGTTCAAAGTACTCCCACTGCAAATGCTTGCTCGAGTTAGAGTTGAGCGAGGAGATGATTGATAGTCATTTGAGGGAGGATTTATGAATGAAAACGTATCACATGTGACATCTTTACAATTAAATTCTTTGCCATGCATACCATGTGCAAAGGGTTACCACGAATAGGACATCGTCAAAGTTACAAAATGATCGACGTAGTCCCAATTGTTTCCCTTCGTACCCGGCGCCCCCCACATGGGGTCTCTCTTTGTTCCCGGTAGCCCCCTCCACACCGGGTCCCTCTTTGTTCTTACCAGTCCCCCAATGCCAGCTCCCTCTTTGATCTCGGTAGCCCTCTCCACAATGGGCCCCTCTTTTTGTTCTTGGCACTAAGCTAAAAAATAAAGGAATTCAGGAAAACATTTCCCTACCATTGGAATGGTTAAAATACAGAAGAGGTTATGGTGGCGAATGGATGCATTCAAAGGGAAGGTGAATAACGCAAATGTGGTCTAGGAGGGTATACAACTGCACTTGTGTGAAATGGAATGGCCCTCTGCGTTCTAACTTAATGAGGAAGTCAGGGATGGGAGCCACAGGAAGACTAATGTTAAAACTATAACTGGCCTAGTTTTGGAAAAGGATATCTCAGATGGGCCATGAGTGTCTTGTGAAGCCTGCAGAGTAACACCAAATTGCGTGGGCATGACTTGGGTGTGAGTCCATAGTGATGGAATGTTTCTGTGTTGCAGGAGTTCTAGAAGAAGCAGAGTTTTACAACATTGCACCTCTCATTAAATTAGTGAAAGAGAAGATCAAAGAGCGAGATTGCAAACCCACGCAGGTAAGGAAAGGGAGTGGATGCACTGACGACCACCTCTGCTCTTGCCCTCCGAACAAAATTGGTTTAGGTTTACTATTGTCACGTGCATGCGAGGTACGATGAAAAGATCTGAAGAAGGATCCTGACCCAAAAGGTTAAGAGTCTGAAGAAGGGTCCTGACCTGAAACGTCACCTCTCCATGTTCTCCAGAGATAGACAATAGATGCAGGAGTAGGCAATTTGGCCCTTCGAGCCTGCACCGCCATTCAATGTGATCATGGCTGATCATCCCCAATCAGTACCCCGTTCCTGCCTTCTCCCCATATCCCCTGACTCCGTTATTTCTAAGAGCCCTATCTAGCTCTCTCTTGAAAGCATCCGGAGAAACTACCTCCACTGAGGCAGAGAATGAAATGAAAATGCTGCCTGACCCGCTGCGGTTCCTGCATCTCCTATTGTTTTGCATTCTAGTCAAGCCGATCAGATAGGCCACATGTATGTACAATCAAGTCAAGCTCTAGTACATTGGATAGATCAAAGGAGGATATGTACAGTGTGCAGAACATAGTTCTCAGCATTGTTGTGCATCAGTTTAAAGAAAAAAGACCAATGTCCATAATGGGGTAGATGCAAATCGAACGGTACCCTAGCTTATGGAAGGAGTTTTACAATATTGCCTAGTAAAACTCTGGCAGAGCGATCAGAGGGGCTTGGCTCATGTATAAGATCAACTGCTGTTATGCATGTATATATTTAACATGTTGGTAAATATATACAGCTCCACCACTGATTTACAGGCCAGTTCATTGGCTATATTTAAGAGGAGTTAGATGTGGCCCTTGTGGCTAGAGGGATTAGGGGGTATGGAGAGAAGGCAGGTACGGGATACTGAGTGTTCAAAAGGGAACTGCAGATGCTGGAATATCGAAGGTACACAAAGGTACACCCTATACCCAGCCACTGACACTCTCCTCCGCTTAGCGGAGTTGGTCCTCACCCTCAATAACTTTACATTTGACTCCTCCCATTTCCTCCAAACACAAGGCGTAGCTATGGGCACACGCATGGGCCCCAGCTACGCCTGCCTCTTTGTCGGGTACGTTGAACAATCCTTGTTCGATGCGTACCAGGGCCCCATCCCCGACCTCTACCTCCGCTACATTGACGACTGCTTTGGTGCCACCTCCTGCACCCACACACAACTGACTGACTTCATCCACTTCACCACCAACTTCCATCCGGCACTCCAATACACCTGGACGATTTCAGACACTTCCCTACCATTCCTTGACCTCACCATCTCCATCGCAGGGGACAGACTCCTGACCGACATACATTACAAACCCACTGACTCACATGGCTATCTGGACTACACGTCTTCCCACCCTGCCCCCTGTAAAGACTCCATCCCCTACTCCCAATTCCTCCGCCTACGCCGCATCTGTTCCCAGGATGAGATATTTCATACCAGGGCATCGGAAATGTCCTCGTTCTTCAGGGAACGGGGATTCCCCTCCGCCACCATAGATGAGGCTCACACCAGGGTCTCATCCATACCCCGTAACACTGCTCTCTCTCCCCATCCCCGCACACGCAACAAGGGCAGAGTCCCTCTGGTCCTCACCTTTCACCCCACCAGCCGGCAAATACAACACATAATCCTCCGCCATTTCCGCCACCTCCAACGTGACCCCACCACTCGCCACATCTTCCCATCTCCCCCCATGTCTGCCTTCCGCAAAGACCGCTCCCTCCGCAACTCCCTCGTCAATTCTTCCCTTCCCTCCCGCACCACCCCCTCCCCGGGCACTTTCCGTTGCAACCGCAAGAAATGCAACACCTGTCCCTTCACCTCCCCCCTCGACTCCATTCAAGGTCCCAAGCAGTCGTTCCAGGTGCGACAAAGGTTCACCTGTATCTCCTCCAACCTCATCTACTGCATCCGCTGCTCTAGATGTCAGCTGATTTACATCGGTGAGACCAAGCGTAGGTTGGGCGACCGTTTCGCCGAACACCTCCGCTCAGTCCGCAATAACCTACCTGACCTCCCGGTGGCTCAGCACTTCAACTCCCCCTCCCATTCCCAATCCGACCTCTCTGTCCTGGGTCTCCTCCATTGCCAGAGTGAGCAACAGCGGAAATTGGAGGAACAGCACCTCATATTCCGTCTGGGGTCCTTGCGTCCCTATGGCATCAACATTGAATTCTCCCAATTTGGCTAGCCCGTGCTGTCTCCTCCCCTTCCTTCACCCTCTAGCTGTCTCCTCCCACCCTCCCATCCGCCCGCCCTCGGGCTCCTCCTCCTCCTCCCTTTGTCCTTCTTTCTTTCCCCACCCCTCATCAGTCTGAAGAAGGGTTTCGGCCCGAAACGTCGCCTATTTCCTTCGCTCCATAGATGCTGCTGCACCCGCTGAGTTTCCCCAGCAATTTTGTGTACCCACGGGATACTGAGTTGGATGATCAGCCATGATCATATTGAATGGCGGTGCACGCTTGAAGGGCCGAATGGCCTACTCCTGCACCTATTTTCTATGATTCTACGGCAACTGGTAGACCGGCCCGCCTTTAATCCGGACAGACATTTGCTGGGGTTGAATGAAAGGAATTAATTACAAGTATGTGGTCATGTCTCTGCAGATTCCTACGAAACATGTTTACCGAGTTCTCCAGTGTCAGGAGGAAGAGCTTACACAAATGGTTTCTACTATGTCTGATGGCTGGAAATTTGAACAGGTGAGAGTTTTAACTCAATGTCATGAGTGTTTGCTAGAACAATGGAAACCTTCCTCTTATTGTGACCCTTTGAAAGGTGCTGAACCTCCGTGTTACCGTCTTTAACCCATCCCCACCCGTCAACACACACGTGCACACTCGGGCATGGGCACGAGAAACTCAAAGAGAATCGGGGGGGTTTCCTTTAGCCCTAAGAGCTAAATCTAACTCTCTCTTAAAAACATCCAGTGAATTGGCCTCCACTGTGGCAGAGAATTCCACAACTCTCTGGGTGAAAAAGTTTTTCCTCAACTCAGTCCAAAATGGCCTACCCCTTATTCTTAAACTGTGACCGCTGGATGTTGGATTCCCCCAACATGGGGAACATTTTTCCTGCACCTAGCCTGTCCAATCCTTTAAGAATTTTATATGTTTCTATAAAATCTCTTCTTATCTTTCTAAATTCCAGTGCATGCCGGTCTAAATTCCAGTGCATGCCGGTCTAAATTCCAGTGCATGCCGGTCTAAATTCCAGTGCATGCCAGTCTAAATTCCAGTGCATGCCAATCTAAATTCCAGTGCATGCCAGTCTAAATTCCAGTGCATGCCAGTCTAAATTCCAGTGCATGCCAATCTAAATTCCAGTGCATGCCAATCTAAATTCCAGTGCATGCCAGTCTAAATTCCAGTGCATGCCAGTCTAAATTCCAGTGCATGCCAATCTAAATTCCAGTGCATGCCAGTCTAAATTCCAGTGCATGCCAATCTAAATTCCAGTGCATGCCAGTCTAAATTCTAATGCATGCCAGTCTAAATTCCAGTGCATGCCAATCTAAATTCCAGTGCATGCCAGTCTAAATTCCAGTGCATGCCAATCTAAATTCCAGTGCATGCCAGTCTAAATTCTAATGCATGCCAGTCTAAATTCCAGTGCACGCCGGTCTAAATTCCGTCATGCCAATCTAGATTCCAGTGCACGCCGGTCTAAATTCTGTGCATGCCAGTCTAGATTCCAGTGCATGCCAGTCTAGATTCCAGTGCATGCCGGTCTAAATTCCAGTGCATGCCGGTCTAAATTCCAGTGGATACAAGAATTTTGTGTCTCGGTGCAAACCAGTATCTGGAGTTCCTCTCTGCACTGTATAAATGCATTCTGTACTTTTTGCAGTTGATCAGCATTGGATCTTCCTACAACTACGGAAATGAAGACCAAGCAGAGTTTCTATGCGTCGTTTCCAAGGAGCTGCACAACACCACCAACGGGATAAGCTGTGAACCAAGTCGAAAAGCTAAGGTGAGCAGGGTGTGCTGTCCTGTGCCAATCTGGCTGGGGAGAGTCGCTGATGGGAAGGGTTGATTTGCTACCACTGGCTTTTTGGAATCCATTGTTGCAGATAAATCTATAGCTTCAGTTCAATGTTATCTCAGTATGGGCCATATAACCCTTGTGTCAGCTGATTTGTTATTCAAGCTGTAAAGCGGCTGAGGCCAGGTGCTCGGTGCTTAGGGACCCAGTTTGGTGTTCTTGGGCACCTTTGTCCTGGCTTACTGCTAACCTTTTGCGTGGCTCTGACTATTGTCTCCCTGTCCCGGAAGGCAGGAAAAGGCGGACTTCATTCACTCTGCTTCAAGATTTCAGAGTGCAAGAAGAGTCTACGAAACATTTTAGTCGTAGTAACGTGCAACCTCGTGGCCTCAGCGAATCTCTCGCCATCAAACCGAGGGTCCAGCTGTCGAAGATGCAGAACAATCTAAAATCAAGGCGTTGAACTGGGGGATAGCATGGACAATGTGTGCTAATGCAGTGTTAACCTTGGCCGAAGGAGTACCGCTGAACCCAGCTGTACCGCCACGTGCGATCATAAATAGTGGTGGACAATCCAAAGCTAATGGCAGGAGGCTTCACTGATGTCTCCATCAATCACGTTGGCAGATTAGCGCACACAAGCAGACATTATTAGCCAAAATAACGAGTTCCATCTCAACCTTCTGCTCCCACTGAAACACGCTAACATTTTGGTCAGAAAAAGCCTGAACAACTCAGCGAGTCAGACTTCTCCTCGTAACCTTTGACACCCTTGACAATCAAGTACCTATCTTCGGTTTAAACCAGCATCTGCAGTTCCTTCCTGCATAGAATGTAGCTTTGACTAATATGAACCAGAGAGTAAATTCCTGAGGTGAAAGTTTCTGCCCAGAGGATAAGGCAGTATCTCCGCCAAGTGTGGCATTGTGGAGCCCTGCTAAAATAGAACTGGACGACAATGAAGGGGGAAATCGCACCGGTGTCTGGCGTTGTAGATTGCAGAAAAGAAGGTGTCTGAAAGTGAGACTAATCTAAGACAATACAAGGATTATGCTGAAATATTCAATGGAATTCAAGTTAGATGAACAGAATGAGGCCGTTTGGCCCATCAAGTCTACTCCACCATTCAGTCATGGTTGATCTATCTTTCCCTCTCAACCCAATTCTCCTGCCTTTTATATGGAGGGTTTGCTTTGAATTTGCTGAACGGTGGGGCAGGCTTATGACCTGTATAGCGTGCTCTTGCTCTCAAATGTAACGAGGGTGGGCGGAGAAAAAGATATCTTCAATTTATTTTTAAGAGCCTGTAACGACATGGAGATCTGAAACATCGATTTCTCCTCCATCTGATCACATCTCTACCATTTATGTCACTAGTAATAGAAGTTGCCACTCCCATCCCCTCCAAAACTGGGCGCAAGGATGATCGCCCTGCATTGCCTTGATTGCCTGGTCTCCATTCACCAGAGTGCCCATGGAGCATTGAGGCGTTTGACAGCGGCACTGCCTGTAAGGCTGGTGACTCA